>NC_090259.1:7372844-7395344 GCF_037325665.1 Littorina saxatilis | reverse complement strand
ATGCAGGTGTCGATTGCAAGAGCGGTCAAAAACGGAACGTTTTACGTCAATTTTTATGGGTATCATGTCAAAAAGCGCTACATTTTAGCAATGACTTGGGGGATTGCTTTGAAACTCTCAGAATATTTTACCAACATACTAGAAATACTTCGTGCGAAAGTTTGGATCGTTAAGATTATTTATCCAGATGTGACGCAATGTTTCGGAAAATGTTGTTTAACTTGTCATAGGATTATTCACTTGTATCCCAAAAAATCATGACTTTGCATATCTACAGATAAATGATTGATACAGATTCTGTCTAAGTTTCATTTGTGTGTAGCTGCTGGCGTTAATTTGCTAGTCATGCAAACACATGAGGAAAAAATGGAACGTTCACGCTGTTTCGCGCTAACAGCTGTTATCGCTGCGTGCCTCTTAAAACATGCTACGGTCACGCTTGACTGGGCATCGCTGTGGCACCAGAATCATCGCAGCGTGTTTACTGGTCCAGCAAATTTGCGTCAGTGCTTACACGCACATAAAACTTTAGCAGTGTGTGTATCAATCATTTTTCTAAAGACATGCAAAGTCATGATGTTTTTGGACCCAAGGGAACGTACAATCCTATGACGAGACATAGACCAAATCTGCCGTGTGCTGACAAAACCGAGTAAGTCCATTTTTTTCAAAAATGATATTTTTTGTTCATCAAAGCTTAGAAATTAAGGCGCACCTTATGTGTAAATTGTGACTTTGTGAAATAAATAGATAAGGAGATATAAAAAAGTAAGTCCACACCTTAAAAACTGTTTAAGGGGTTACTTGTGTGTTCAAATCGCTCGTCAGAAACATTACACATTTTGTGCACAGGTTCCTCTAAGCAATATGGACACATCTGTGCAAAGAAAAAAGGGGGTCGACGTATTAACTTTTTTTTTATAATTTTTTTACTGGGGGTTGTCAAGTACGATTTTGCGAAAAACACTGCGATTTTTAACATGATCCCAACTGACATATTTAGCTCTACAAATAATAAATGAGACATTAGTTTGTGTATATAAATGAATGGAGAGTATAACTTTATCATAAAACGGTACTTATCAACGTGCATTTTCAGAAAATGATCGAGGTTTATCGAGGGCGTACACATAAGATTATCACTCCTTTAGTAGTAAAAACGTATTTAAAAAAAATTCGCGTGTGAGAAACATTACACATTTTGTGCACAGGTTCCTCTAAGCAATATGGACACATCTGTGCAAAGAAAAAAGGGGGTCGACGTATTAATTTTTTTTTTAGAATTTTTTTACCGGGGGTTGTCAAGTACGATTTTGCGAAAAACACTGCGATTCTTAAGGGGTTACTTGTGTGTTCAAATCGCGTGAAAGAAACATTACACATTTTGTGCACAGGTTCCTCTAAGCAATATGGACACATCTGTGCAAAGAAAAAAAGAGGTTGACGTATTAACTTTTTTTTAGAATTTTTTTACTGGGGGTTGTCAAGTACGATTTTGCGAAAAACACTGCGATTCTTAACATGATCCCAACTGACATATTTTGCTCTACAAATAATAAATGAAACATTAGTTTGTTTAGATAAATGAATGGAGAGTATAACTTTATCATAAAACGGTACTTATCAACGTGCATTTTCAGAAAATGATCGAGGTTTCTCGAGGGCGTACACATAAAAATATCACTCCTTTAGTAGTAAAAACGTATTTAAAAAAAATTCGCTCGTCAGAACATAACTAAACTTGAACACAGCTAAGTTCACTGTATACAGATACAATACCTGTAAACAAAATAAGTTGTTGTCGTATTGTCTGCTTCACAATTATTCACGTACCAACCCCACCCCCATATCTTGACTGACAAAAATGATAAAAAAAAGAAATAATTTGGGAGTGCTGTTGGTCAGTTGGTAGAGCGCTGGACTTGTGATACATGAGTTTGAATCAGGGTGAAGGGTTGGGGGTCGGAACATTTGTGTGCAAAGTTTCATGAAGATCTATCCAGTAAATTTCTATGAATCGCACACCACACACACACACACAGAGACACACACACACACACACACACACACACACACACACACACACACACACACACACACACACATATATATATATATATACACCAGGGTAGATCAGTTAGTTTGTAAGGGGGGTGTTTTTAGAATTCAAGAGTGTAAATCGAGGTTGCAGAGCGCCCGAGACTGATCAAGGGGCATACGCCCACCCTCCCCCCCCCCCCCACCTCAACACAAGAAAGAACAAAAAGTCGCACGTGAAATCCATTACACATTTTGAGCACATGTTTCTCTAAGCTATATGTCCACAACTGCAGACAGACAAAAAACTTTGTTTTCTTATTCATTTTTTTTTTTATAAGAGTTTTGTCAGTTTTGGGGGGTACCGGGTGGACACATATGACCTTACAGAAAACACTGTAATTCGTAACGTCATCCTAACTGACATTTTTATCTTTAGAAAAGATAAATAAAACATTACTTTGTGTAGATAAAAGAATGGAGAGTATCACTTTATTATAATACGGTACTTATCAATGTGCATGCCGAAAATTATCCAGGATTGGCGAGAGCGTACACATATAATTATCACTCAAAAACATAACACAAAATTGGCTCGACAGATCATAAACAAATTTGAACACAGCTAACTTCACTATATACCGTTGCAATACCTAAGAAAAACCAAAAGGTGTTTTCTTATTGCTTACTCCACAATTATACCCGCACCACCCCCACTCCCATATCTTGACTGACAAAAATTTATAAAAACATTCATTTGGGAGCCCAGTAGGTCAGGCGGTAGGGAGAAGTGTGGGTACTGTGTGCAGAGTTTCATAAAAATCTGTTTAGTAGTTTTCTCTGAATCGCAATACAAACACAAACACCCAAACACTTGGTGCCTTTAGTGCACCGATACCCCCTGCCAACCCCCCCCCCTTCCCTCCCCCAGATCCAATACCACTCCCCCCTCCACCACCCGCCCACCCCAGTAATCACAAACACACACACACACACACAGACACACACACACACACACAAGCAAACCAACCCCTCATAGCGATAAGAATAAGTACACAGTCAATAACTATATTTCTGACTATTTACAATTGGAATACATGCATACTCTCTCTCTCTCTCTCTCTCTCTCTTTCTCTCTCTCTCTCTCTCTCTCTCTCTCTCTCTCTCTTTCTCTCTCTCAAATATGATTTTGAAGTGCATTATATAAAGTCGGTATCTGATATCTAAAGTGTTTCGCTATGACTTGTTTTCGTCCTGATCTTTAGGATCCGGAGGATTATTTTCTGTTGATGATCTAAGGTAACGGAATTGTTCTTGCATTTTGAGGGAATTTGACAGGTATAGGGGTGTGTGGGGGTGGGGGGGGGGGGGATTTGGTGTGGGGTAAATTATCAAAAGGCTTGCACCCTAACACAGCTGACTTGTAATCTAGCCTGAACTACGAAAGCAGCCACACGCATACTCATAGAGGCACGCATGTTTGTGTGACGGTTTGCACGAATAAACATTGAAAATTAGTTTTGAGTTTTGATAAAAACAAACGACATTTCCTTTTAGCACACAGGTGCTCAGCAAATGTGTATTGAAACTCGTTCAATTATCCCAAAATGTCATAACGTTTGGCAATATAATTATTTAACAACAACAAAAAGACTACCGGATTCCGTACATAAAAAAGTCAGGGGCTGTAACAACAATTCGCGGCATTGGACTGTGGGAGGTCGTACACAGCTAACACTGCGACGCGTAACCAAAATCTACGGACACACTTTTTATCAGTTGATGATACGAACACACTTGCATATTGGGGCACTACTAATTGTGTATTTCAGTTATAATGCATCACGTTACCTCAAACTTCGTCTCAAGTTAATCTGTGTCCGAATAATGAACTGTTAACAAAGTTACTCGTATGAAGGAACTATGAAGCCAAACGCACCAAATGGACACATATTAACTGTGACACACATACACACACACACACGGCGAACACATAAACAAACAGACAAACAAAGCTTCGCAATGCCGTAATGGACACCCACTCTCACTTAGTAGATTCCTTTCTTAAACTATTTATCTGTCACTATTTCTCAAAACTTCGCTTTCTCGCACTCAAGACGACATGCACACGTGACAGACACAAAGACACACGGGCACACACACGCCCGCCCGCCGGCACGCACTCACACAACAAACAACACACACACACACACACATGAGGAAGGGATAATCACACATAGTGCGCCAGTGAGGTTAGAATGGTGAGGTGGGGTCTGAGGCTGGTAAGGGATTTGGGGGTAGGACCGACGAGAGGGCACGGATTCGGCGGTTCGCCGTGTCGAGTCAACTTCATATAGATCTGTGTTAGGTGATTAACAGCCCCAGCCGATCTGGATCTGTTCAAGTCAAAAGTAAAGTCAAGGATACGAAGAAGTTTACCGAAAAACATCGATCCCAAGGACTCATGTTGTAACTTTTCAAAGCAGTTACATTCAATCAAAGCTCTATCCACATTAAACCGAACGGGAATCGTCGAAGATCCACGCAACTTCACTGCAATGTCGAAAACGAACTCATAATGTCACCGCAGATCTATAGTTGGTTTTGGTTTTGTGTCGCAGCAAAGAAACGAAGCAAATCTCCGGCTTTTATTTCACACTAAAAAAACGTTCATTTAGCGGGTTATTAAAATATATTTCTTTGAGGTTGCAAGGCAATGGCATCGCTGAGATGTACTCCTTCGAACACACGACACAGGTTAGAAATTGACTTCATTTGGGCGCTTTTTACGGCCAAAACAGAGTGAGCTTTTTGACGGGTTTATGGAAAAATCACTTCGGGGGCAGGTCTAAAATCCTGTGTACAGTGCCAAATCATACATCATTCAAAAGAGCAAAGTATGTTCTTTATTCTAACATATGGGCTAGGGTAAGTCATAGATATAAGTATCTGTCTATTATATCTGTAGGCAAGTGTATTCCATTCCTTCGATAGTCTCGTCATCTACACTTGCGTGAAAAATGCAATTTTGAGTCTGTTTTGCATAAAAGACCTGCGAGATTTGTAGAAGTCAAAACAACAACTTACAGTCCAGCCTCTCAAATTTCGTTCCATGCAATTTGTTTGTCTGTACGTATAGACTGAGGGGTGCCCCGAAATGATTTGTAATCACAACATTCACAGACTTCAAATACGCCATTGAAAACTCGTCCACGTGCGTTTTAGATATATACTTGGGTGACTAAAACTGTCGTACCTACCAAAGGCCGCTTCGCGTAAGAAAATGACTACCAGAGTCGCAAGGCTCGGGATTTTTTTTTTACAAGAAATTTATATTTCGTTGTTCTAGTCCGAATGAATATGAAGATATGGCGAGTTGAAAACGCCGATTCTTTCGCCAGAAACACGTCTGTTTCCATACCGGAAAGAAGGAATGGACTGAGCTACTAGAAGCACGGCGCCGTGCGTACAATCGATCGAATGATGTCAAGTTATTCACACAATACCATTTGGCGATCTCTAAAAAATCATTTAAAAACGAACTAGTTGACATGTAATGAAACTATTTACTGAAATCAAGAAGTATCTTAGTTCTAGCCGTGCATATGACACACCCTTTCGCGAAAGCACACTGAACCGTGCGTATACGCATTCGCACCCGCAAACCACCAACCCAGGCGGGTTATCCAGATCCAGATCCAGATCCAGATCCAAGGGAAGTAACTCAGTGAGTGTATACATGAGCAAGAACCGCAACTCAAACACACTCGTAACACCTTAAAGTACATCTGCCATGTGCTGACAAAACCGAGTAAGTCCATTTTTTCCCAAAAATGATATTTTTTTGTTCATCAAAACTAAGAAATCAAGAAGCAGCCTGTGTGTAAATTTTGACTTTGTAAAATAAATAGATAAGGAGATATAGAAAAGTAAGTCCACAACTTCAAACATTTCTCCAAAAACATTACATGTCAATTTGCTGGTAAAACCAAGTAAGTCCATCCACCAATCACAAGAACCTTTATGACGCTATAACCAATCAGAATGCAATGTTTTTGCCAGTATGACGTCAAAGTCAATCCGAATATTCTTGCGGCATTTTACTTGTTAGTAGGGGTGCTAGTTTTGGTGCAAGCATGGCTGCTAAAGAAGAAGTGTTGTCAAGATAAATGACAAAACAGTGAAAATAACGTTAACATTACGAATTTGCACAAGATGGAGAGAGAGAGAGAGAGAGAGAGAGAGAGAGAGAGAGAGAGAGAGAGAGAGAGAGAGAGAGAGAGAGAGAGAGAGAGAGAGAGAGAGAGAGTAAACAGGGAGAGAGTGAGAGAGGGGAAAGAAATCAGGGTCGAGGGGGGGGGGGGGGGGATGGAGGGAGAGAGAGAAATAAAGGGAAAGAGGAATTATGGAAGGAGGAAGAGGGTAAGAGGGAGAGAGATAGCGAGAGAGGTTGGGAGGGATAGAAAGAGAGATGGAGGGAGGAAAAGAGAGAGATAGGGAGGGATAGAGGGAGGGAGGGAGAGAGAGAGACAAGGATCGTCAGGAGAATTATATATATAGATAGAGAAGAAAAATGTTTAAAATAAAACGTCATAAGGTGACGTCATTATGTCTCGCTTTATCGAAAGAGGTCATTTGTGTGTTCTAAACTTTAAATGACGTCATTTGTGAGTTCTAAACTTAAAATGACGTATTTTCTGTTTGGGTCGTCTGACAAGAATTTTAAAACTATCATTATAGGAAAATTGGGAACCCCTTGGACTTACTTGGTTTTGTCAAAACATTCATGCACACTTAAAAAGTTGTTTTTGGTTGTGGACTTACTTGTTCATATCTGCTTATCTAAGCACTCTAAAAAGTAGAAATTAGCACATAAGATGCGCATTGATTTTTTCTTTTTGATGGACAAAAAATATCATTTTGAAAAAAAAAAGACTTACCAAAGCGGAAGGTCGTGGGTTCGAATCCCGGCCGCACCTGACGGGTAATTAAGGTGAAGATTTTACCGATATCCCAGGTCAACTTACGTGCAGGCCTGCTGGTGCCTTATCACCCTTCGTGTGTACACGCAAGCACAAGACCAAGTGCGCACGGAAAAGATCGTGCAGTCCAAAGCAGAGTTCGGTGGGTTATAGAAACACGAAAATACCCAGCATGCTTTCACCGAAAACGGCGTATGGCTGCCTAAATGGTTTTGTAAAAACGGTCATCCACGTACAAATCCACTCGTGCAAAAGCACACGTGTACGTGGGAGTTTCAGCCCACGAACGCAAAAGAAGAAGAAGAAGCAGAACTAAAACGCCTTCACAAAAATTGCGTCCTCGCTGTGAAAACCCGTCAATCGGGACAGTGAATGTTTCCGTACCATGTCCACACGGCACCTGAATTGCTTAATATCAATTCAAACGTAACACATCTATAAATAGATTCAGGAAACATTGACACCTGCAATAAAATCACTTTCGTGCCTGTGCTAGCATTTTAATGTCCAGAAATATTTCGTAATAACAATTTCAAGAAACGATTTTTAAGACATCAAACCCGGGTAAATAGTGTTTGATTTGAATTTCAAATAATGTGATTTAAGGCTGTAACTATAGTAGTAACCGTACCACCCAAACTTACAACAACAAAACATTACCGGAACAAAAAAACATGCTGTGTAGCTTAAAAAATTGTACGTGAATAATATGTATTTTAGCAAATCACCGCAATCTGATATGCTCATCATTCTCCAAGGCACTCAAACTAACACTCACGTACACAGTCATACACAAGAACCAGCTTTTATTCTTGACTGGACGTAGTCCTTAGATCAAGACTGGTTTTAATCAGAACAAACACACAAACGCACACATTGTTACAGGTTCGCTTCGAAAGTATCTGTGAGAATCGTACCGAAATGAGCCAGAGCGTTGTTTAGAGATCAAATAAGCAAAGGGAAGTAAGCGCTCTAATGTGCACACGACATGTGTAATAGAGTAAGCGAGAGTTATACGGAACGTTTCTCCTGGCACCTGAGAGAATAACGCATTGAAATGAACAAGCGACTTTCATCCTCAAAAAAAGCACTACTTTTTCTTCCAAATGTTTTGACAAAACCAAGTAAGTCCACTTGCTTAGATCTGTCAAATTTTTTAGATCTGATATAATGGAAAAAAGTGACAAAACCAAGTAAGTCCACAAAATGCCCAACAAAACAAAAACCATCCATCAGATCATTATCAAACTCGGGTTGTAAACGTACAATAATGCTATTTATCTTATTATCTCTGTAGGTTGATCAAGATAATCGTCACTTTTGAGAAATGTAATAAAACAGAAAAAGTCGTTTATCTCAGAACTAGCTTCAGTGGACTTACTCGGTTTTGTCAGCACACGGCAGAAATAGCCTGGACCGCCAACTCGTCACGTGACCCTTCGAGGTTACGACGCTCGACTTTCAGGGGCGCTCGTCCGGTTTGAAAGGCCAGCGATTCGAAGACAGTGAAAAGAAAGCACGCTCCAGTTATTTGTGAGAATGGGAGGGGACAATGAACTGGATTTTCCAAAACTCCAAACTAAACTTAACAAAACTCATCGAAAAACATGTTCCATAGCACTTTAGCTGAGTTTATTTTAGCATTTTCAGAACTTACCTCGGCAACTTCGTCCATGTTTACAATCGACACCGGATACGGCACTGTCACTGTTCTTGCCGATCTGGCATTCACTCATTGTACCCCCCCCCTCTTTTTCCTTCCCCCTTTTCTGTCCCCACCTTTTGTTTGTCCCGGTGTGTAGCGTCTGGTTGGTTTTTGTGTACTTTTGGTTTCATGTGGCTATGTTTATGTGTGGCTATGTTTTGTATGCGCGTGTTCATTTCGTTTTGACTGACGACTTCTGACATACTTGATGACTTGACTTGACTGAGACGGAATCAGCTTGGCCAGGCTGCCTGACGGACAGACTTACAGACAGTAGGACGATGACAAAAACTTGCTTTGTTCAGCCACTTGTTTTGATTTGTTCGACTTCGTTTTACGACATTGGTTTTCCGGCATTTGTTTTCGATCATCATTTTTAACTTTGGAATGTCGCTACGACAAATGCAAGTTGTTTGTGTGCTAGATTCAATGACCTTTCTATTTTTTGTAATTTTTTTTTGCCTTTGGCTCACGGACACTCAAGGTCATGGATTTATCCAGCTTCGCGGCAAAGCATTTTTATCGCTTTTCACGTGCGCTCAAGAATCTAGTTTTTGGATCAAACCAGTTGCTCGCAGTTGTTGAAGTACAGGCGCTTGCGATGTGTTCATAAACACATAGAAAATTAATTGTTGCACTATGTAACTGTAGTGATTTTGTCGTCACATCATGGGCCTGTATGTTGTCACTGAAAGTTTTGAGGTCCACGTGAGAATTTTTTGTGAGTTTTGAAAATCTTGCTGGATAGGTTTTGGCCTCCAAACAGGCATTCTTGCCGTGGCCCGCAGGGAGAGAGGAACTCCATCCATCCTCCATCCATCCATCTTCCAAGTTCCATAGTGTTTTCAAAATGTTGTAACTGTAACTGTAAGTACTCTGAAGTGCTATTTTTTGAGAAGTGATGTGCCACAGTGTGATTCATGTTACCAGGGAGCCAAAGGTATTTTTTGCTTTTTTTGTTTGTTTGTAAATGTTTTCATGTTTGTGTTGAGAGACTTGGTTCAGATTATGTCAAAGCTGAAGTTTTTCTGGAAAATTTACTCTGAAGAAACCAGTATTCTTGGCCGTATTCTTTTGGTTTGTAAATGCATTATTTGACTAGTTTCACTTTGAGTTTTCACACTTCAATTCATTGAATTTCCACAGCATTTGAAGGAAGAATTTCAGTGTCAAAAAGGAATGTTTATATTCTAGTCTTTTGTGTGGAAACCATTTTCAAATTGGTAATTTCTGCTTAGTTGAAGAATATAAATAGCATTTTGCAGGAATTGGTAACACAGGATAAAATTTGTTTTGCATTGGCAGTCTGATTGAGATTCACTTCTCTCAACTTGTTTGTCATTATCTGAGAACCAAAGTTTGTGCATTCATTGCGTGTCCTTGTACTTTTGTATATTGTGTTATTGGAGGTTCTGTTCTGTTGACTATTAATGCAGACAGTGGCAAAGTGCAAAGTGTAATTTTATAAACAATCTTCCCATATATTTGTTCTGAATTTGATGACGTACATTTTCCACGTAAAGTCAAGAACTATGTTTCTTCATTGATAAAGCCCACTGTATTTTCAAGATAACGTTAAACTGGTTATCAGTACTGCTTGATTCCACCAAGAATGATAATAAATGTAAAGTAAAGGATAAAGCTTTGGTTTTATGAAGTAGAAACCCATGATAAATATCTTTTCATTGTGGACTCAAGCACTCAATTTTAAGTGTATTCAACTGAAATTAAAGGCATATGTACTCGATGACTATACACGCTAATTGCTTTACCAACAGCTGGAGACATGCTAAATTAAGTTCCCTGCAAAATATTGTGGTCTAGGACCCCTTCAATGTTGAGATATGTTAATTTTCATTTTGATCTGGATCGTCCTATTTATAGATTTGGCAACACATGTAACGTTGATGCAAGGGAGCTAACACCGCGGCTTTGTTGACATCCTCACTTTTTCAGAGGCTAGAACAAGCTGTAATGCATGTATTATGGTCCGCGCATGGTGACATATCGTCATTATATGGTCTTACGGTGCGTTTGACATCGATTATGGGCAAACTACACTTTGTAAACACGGGAGCGCGTACATATGCCTTTAAGTTTGTAGTTAAGACCCCTTATTTGGTTCACTTTTCAGTTAATACCGGATCATCGTCTGTCAAAGTCAAACCTGCCCCAAGTAACCATTGAACATGAATGTCTCATTCAATGAAAGGAATGTCAAATGAGAAATGTTCTACATGATGAAGAAGAAATAACGCTAAATGACACATTGTTGAGCATGAGATGACGTCTACAAATGTATTTCTAGTCATGCTCAATAAATATTCACCAATTTCACGCAGATGTGTTCCGTGTTTATTGACTTAAACTACCCCAACCTACGGGTGTTGACAATCATCGTTTATTCACACACAAGGTCGCCTTCGCTCTCAAAAGCTAGTACCGTCACGCTCTCATTTTTCAACCAAATTGGTTGAAATTTTGGTCAAGTAATCTCCGACGAAGCCCGGACTTCGGTATTGCATTTCAGCTTGGTGGCTTAAAAATTAATTAATGACTTTGGTCATTAAAAATCTGAATTGTAAAAAAATTATTTTTTTATAAAACGATCCAAATTTACGTTCATCTTATTCTCCATTTTCTGATTCCAAAAACATATAAATGTTATATTTGGATTAAAAACAAGCTCTGAAAATTAAAAATATAAAAATTATGATCAAAATTAAATTGTCGAAATCAATTTAAAAACACTTTCATCTTATTCCTTGTCGATTCCTGATTCCAAAAACATATAGATATGATATGTTTGGATTAAAAACACGCTCAGAAAGTTAAAACGAAGAGAGCTACAGAAAAGCGTGCTATCCTTCTCAGCGCAACTACTACCCCGCTCTTCTTGTCAATTTCACTGCCTTTGCCATGAGATGTGGACTGACGATGTTACGAGTATACGGTCTTGCTGCGTTGCATTGCGTTCAGTTTCATTCTGTGAGTTCGACAGCTACTTGACTAAATGTTGTATTTTCGCCTTACGCAACTTGTTGTTTTTGCCTTTTACTCTTCTTTGGCAGCCCAATCACGGTTTGCTCCCATGGGGTCGCCTTCACGCGGCGGGAGTGTTTTCACCAAGCTACCCCACCCCTTTACTTCTCTTCTTTAATCTTATTTCTGCCTTACCAGTCCTTTCACCTATATTTCCTTCCAAGAAAACTCTCCCTACTATTCCCTGCAGTTTTCCAATTCTTTTCTTGTCTTATTTCTACCTAACTGGACCCATCACCTTTATTTCACTTACCAAAAGTCTTCTTTTCCACATCCTTATTTCTCTGCACCCCGCATGTCGTAAGAGGCGACTAACGGATTCTGTTCCTCCTTTTACCCTTAAGTGGTTCTTGTATAGAATATAGTCAATGTTTGTAAAGATTTTAGTCAAGCAGTATGTAAGAAATGTTTAGTCCTTTGTACTGGAAACTTGCATTCTCCCAGTAAGGTCATATATTGTACTACGTTGCAAGCCCCTGGAGCAATTTTTGAGTCACTTGAGAAAATGTGACTCTATGTAATCGGTCAGTGTTAGTCTGTCCGGCCGGCCGTCCGGCCGGCCGTCCGTAGACACCACCTTAACGTTGGACTTTTCTCGGAAACTATCAAAGCGATCGGGCTCATATTTTGTTTAGTCGTGACCTCTACACTTTAACGATGGTTTCGTTGACCTTTGACCTTTTTCAAGGTCACAGGTCAGCGTCAAAGGAAAAATTAGACATTTTATATCTTTGACAAAGTTCATCGGATGTGATTGAAACTTTGTAGGATTATTCTTTACATCAAAGTGTTTACATCTGTAGCCTTTTACGAACGTTATCAGAAAAACAAGGGAGATAACTAGCCTTTTCTGTTCGGCAACACACAACTTAACGTTGGGCTTTTCTCGGAAACTATAAAAGTGACCGGGCTCAAATTTTATGTGAACGTGACTCCCAGTGACCTCTACACTTTGACGTCTGCTTTGGTGACCTTTGACCTTTTTCAAGGTCACAGGTATGCTTCAGGTATGCATTGTGTTGTGAATAGCAATTTCTTCCTGTCCATCTGATGCCTCATATAATATTCAGAACTGCGAAAGTGACTCGATCGAGCGTTTGCTCTTCTTGTTTTATTAGTGCTTTTGTGAACAAGAAACACTTAACAAGTGGCTCTATCCCATTTCCCCCCTTTCCCCTATCCCATCTCCCCCCTTTCCCTCGTCGCGATATAACCTTCGTGGTGAAAACGACGTTAAACACCAAATAAAGAAAGAATCACGGTTTGCAATGATCCTGCTGGTCGTCCCTTCCTCACGGCTTTCAAAGGTGGCAGAATTGTGTCTTGACATTATGAGAAATTAGTGTTTTAGGTAACGTCCGCAAAACTGTTTCTTGTGACGCACAACATTTGCTACCTTCAATTCCAATAGCAAGATTAAAAATCGTATTTTTTTTTTAAAGGCATTTATGGTTTCCCATAAATCCATTTATGTTCTGAATTTGTTTGCGCTAACAACCCAAGGGAGACAACCACTTCACACAATCATACTATGAAACAAGCCAACACCGTGATTGCGAATGTTGTCGCTGGATCTACCCAGCGACTGCATTTTTGAGAAAACCAACGTATTTATACATATCATCAATCAAAAATGCATACTGTTTAGCACCAAATTGTTCGGATACATAATCATCATGTAGGCAACATGTCGACTAGATGGACAATTGCCTCCCTTATTATATCACACCGGCCTTCTCACAATAAATACTAGCTGCCTTACAGTCACCTGGCAGCAGGTTAAATGCAACATTATTTACATCACAATCATTGAAATTTGTTTTACAGGTTAATGCAACATTATTTACATCACCATCATTGAAATTTGTTTTACACACTGGGGACCAAGTTTCCCCTCTTTTCACATCACTGGCGGTAAAACGCCACCAACCAGCAAGCAGAATTGCTTGCTGGTACCGCCATAACCAGTATAAACCGACATAAATTAGCACATATTTTAGCCTCGCACTTGTGAAGAGCGCAGGACAGGCCACCCCCCATCCGCCGATTTTGAGATTGTTATGTCATAGGACCCATGGTCCTCCTCCTTTACCAGGGTTGCCAGGTCAATGGCCTCCTGCGACCAGATTCGTGTTTTGAGTTTGCCGTCAATGAATAAGTCCACTGGCACCAAGTGAGACTTCTCACCTGTTATACTGTGAGCCAGATGCGCAGCGTAGTAGTCTAAAGTGGATGCCGTAGCGGGCCCCGGTGCAGAAGAAAGTGTCTGGGCATCGAGGCGATGTCCCTTTACGCCTGCTCAGCCATCCGTCGCACCTCTGCGAGGACTGCCGCTAAGCCTGTCTCTGCATCCCCTTGGTTGCTGGTGCTGGCATGCTGCCCCTCTTGTCACCTCCGTATCCCTCTGTACGGTGGCGCTGGGACGCCCAGCCACTGCTCTGGTCACCTCTGCGACCCGTCTGGAGGCTGCTCTCTTCGGAGGCATAATCCTGTGTGATAAAAACCCGGACATATGAAACTTGTTCCGCCGGAGATATTATTTCGAGGAATGCCGTCCTGGAACCCACCTCCCTGAAAGCGATTAGAAATAGCGCAGAGTGTAACAAGCTGAAATTATAAGCAGAATGTTAATATAATCAAAGTGCTTCCACCAAAACCCGATGCTTGGGTTCTATAAGTTGTTAATTGACCTGGTTGACCGCCAGTACATCCCAAGGAATAATGCCTGATTCTCTGAAATGTCAACCCACAAATGGAAAATATAATATGGCCCAAAGTACCTCCACCAAACCCTAGTTTGGCCTCTCTAAGGCGCCACCTGATTCTCTGACTTATCAGCCCAACGGGACAATTCACCCGCTCGCTAATCAGTACCTCCACCGGCAATTTAAGACCGGGTTCTCTGACTTAACCGCAAGACCGGACTAAAATTAAGACAAATCACCTGCTCGTTAATCAGTACCTCCATCTGGAGGCTGCTCTCTTCGGAAGCATAATCCTGTGTGATAAAAACCAGGACATATGAAACTTGCTCCATCGGAGATATCATTTCGAGTAATGCCGTCCTGGAACACACCTCCCTAAAAGCGATTAGAAATAGCGCAGAGTGTGACAAGCTGCAATTATAAGCAGAAATTTAATATAGCCAAAATACCGGATTCTCTGACTTAACGGCAGACCGGACCAATCACCTGCTAGCTAATCAGTACCTCCACCGGCAATTTAATATGGAGGCGCCTATATGTACGCGCTCCCGTGTTTACAAAGTGTAGTTTGCCCATAATCGATGTCAAACGCACCGTAAGACCATATAATGACGATATGTCACCATGCGCGGACCATAATACATGCATTACAGCTTGTTCTAGCCTCTGAAAAAGTGAGGATGTCAACAAAGCCGCGGTGTTAGCTCCCTTGCATCAACGTTACATGTGTTGCCAAATCTATAAATAGGACGATCCAGATCAAAATGAAAATTAACATATCTCAACATTGAAGGGGTCCTAGACCACAATATTTTGCAGGGAACTTAATTTAGCATGTCTCCAGCTGTTGGTAAAGCAATTAGCGTGTATAGTCATCGAGTACATATGCCTTTAAAGATTTGGTGGACTCTTTTGATTCATAGTCAAATAAAGTGATTGCAGATCAGATTTGAAAATGGTCTTCGTGTAAATGTCGCGTCACTAGAAACAGTTTTTCACTTCCACAATTTCATCATCCACAAAAAAACAATAACTACTTCTTGATCAAACGTTTTAATACCTCACTTTCTTTATACCAACTATATGGTCTTCAACAGATACAAACTATATAGTGTACTTCAATGAAAACATAAAGCAAAACTTCTGTTTCTTGTGACAAACCATGTGTGACATAATGGTAGATTTAAAGTCACACGTAACAAGAAACAGTTTAGCACAAATTATTTAATCACAAAAACAGGGAGTGGAAGAAACGCTATATTCAGTAATATGATGAAACTTGATAAGAAAAAGTGTTTCATTCGTATTGTTTGAATGTATTTTAAAGAAAACAATAAGCAAAACCTGTTTCTCGTAACAAACTGTGTGTGACATAGAGGTAGATTTAAAGTCACATGTGACAAGAAACAGTTTAACCCTTACACTGGTGCAATTCTGTAACACATGTTACATAGCCACTGGTGAATTAACAATAACAGAGAGAAAAATAACAAAAAACAGTCATATAGGTTTTCGCAGCCATGGGAGGTAATCGGAACCGACCAAACAGACTGAGCCAGTAGAGCGACATATGTTGTGACAACCAGGTGACATGACAACCAGGTGACAGTATACGTAAAGTAGCGCGACATATGTCGCGACAACCAGCCTAAGGGTTAATTAGCACAAATCATTTAACCACTAACACAGGGAGTGGAAGAAACACTATATTCAGTAATATGATGAAACTTGATAAGAAAATGTGTTTCATTAGTATTTGTGAATGCCCCTGCTGAGGAGCCTTCTGTGTATCTAGATTCTTTTTGTTTTGCTTGTGTTTTTTAGTCATGCTTCTAGCTTGACTCGCATGCGGCTTTCCGTGGTGGTGGCTTCCCCTTTTTCTGATCTTTTTCTCACCTCTTTTCTTTCACTTTTCTTTCCTTATCTCACTTTTGCACCTATTTGTGCACTTTTGCTACCTCTGTAGTTTCGCGTGCGGGTCTAGCTCGCTCTTTATCTTCTATTTTTCTTTATTAAGTATGAGCGTCTTGGTACGACCTTTGTTTTTGTTTTACTGACGTTAAATATTGTAACGAACAAATTTATAAACGAGAGTGTGGCCGGCGTTTTTCTGATATTAATTTCATGTGCCTGTATGGCTCACGCTGGACACCGTGGGAGATTTTCCCCGGAGAGCACGGGACGCATGCTTTGTAACAGTAAAACCGTAGTAACGCGCAGTAACTTTTAGTTCACCTCTGTGGTGGATAGCCTGTATTGGTTGTCACTTGCTGGGAAGCCGTTCAGGGAACAACATGTTTTTAGTATAGATAGGTTTTTTGCTCTGTTCCTGGGACCAGTTTTCAAGTTAATTTGTAATGTTCTGTTTAGTTGCTCGCCTTGAGCCTGTTTGGATTATATTGATGCTGTCAAAGGCGAGTATCCATTTCTGACTCCATGTTGCTCTTATTTACCGAATTCGTGTAATTTTCGTTTCGAATCTTTGTTTGTTTCTTTGTCTTCTTTCAGTTTCTTTGTTTTACGTTTTTATCTATAGATGCAAGGGAAGAGCTGAGACTGTTCTGGTTTATGATTTGACTTTAAAGGCACAGTAAGCCTCCCGTAAACCATCAGAGCTCCCCGAGCGTCTAAATACAGTACAAGCATACTTCCATTTGAACGCTCACCGAACGGGAACATCCTGGCTGCTTTCTGTCGAGCGTGAGACATTTTCCAAGAATTTATTTTCGTAGACTTGTTCCGTTAACAACGGCGCCTCGTTTTTGCGCTAGACCTAACTTTTAAAATCTAAATAATAAATTGACAGCTTGTTACACAAACATTCTTTAATCATAAAAGAATTCGTTTTTCATCAAGACAAGATCAGAACAATTCGAAGTTGTGAAAGTTTAAAAAAAGAAAAGCCCGGAAGCAGGGTCACGCAAGGGTCGTAGCAGACGACGGCCGGTTTATCAGTGCAAATCGCCGTTCCTCTCAACAGTCAAAGGCCATCGCTAGAGTTCTCGTGAACCACAGCCGTTGTTTCGTGCATAAAAAAAACCCGTGCTATTGTAGATAAGCTCACGTCGAGTCGCATTCAAATGACTAACTATGACGACTGCATTGTGAAAAGGGAAAACTGGATCATACGGGTTCACGATGGCTCAGGGGTAAGATAAACCACGCAAAAATAAATTCTTTGAAAATTGTTCGCTCTTTACGGAGGGCACCTAGGATGTTCTCAATTGGTGAGTGTTTAAATGAAATGGTGTTTGTACTGTGTGTAAAAGCCTGACCGTATCTGTGATGGTTTACGGGAGGCTTACTCTGCCTTTAAGACAGTTTTTGTTTGCTAACCTTCTGTAAGATTTTGGTTCATGTTTGCGAGTTGTATTTGTATTTCTCCGTCCTGTAATGTTGGTCAGCTTTCCTTTCACTGCGTGTCGTTTCTTGTTTAGTTAGCCTAGTGTGTCCTACGTTTATTCTATGTTAGGGTTTTCTAGCATATTTTGTCTTGGTGTTCATGATAGCTTTGGTGATTTTTTCTTGATTTGCCGCCATCTTGTATCGGCCGCCATTTTGACGTCCATCTTAGATGTTTATGTTTTTAGGACACCTTTATGTTTAGTTTGATGTTTAGAATTCTAAGTTTAGTTTTTTCTTATCAGTTTCCACCGCTCCGCGCTTCACGCTCCACACTCTACTTTTCTGCGCTCTCACTCAAGCTAGTCATATCTACTCCACATATTAGCATCAATTCATATTCTAAACTTGGATCAGTTTTTCCGCCACGCTCCTCTCCAGGGGCGGATCAGTTCATTTTATGGGGGGGGTTTCCAAAAGTATATTGTGAAGATATGGGTGTGAAGGCGCGAAGCGCCGAGCCGACGGCGCGAAGCGCCTAGCTTGCTAGGGGGGTCCGGGGGCATGCCCCCCCGGAAAATTTTGAAAAAAAGGATGCAAAATGGTGCAAGCTGGTGCATTCTGAGGATGATCATTACTAGTTCCAGGCAGCAGATTTTGTCACTGATTAATACCCAACAAATTGAAACTCAACCCAAAAAAACACACAAAAATATTTTTATTTTTTGGCTGGGGGGGGGTTTCCGGAAACCCCAGAAACCCCCCCTCGTCCGCCCCTGCTCTCCATAGGTTTATCATTATGTTTAGCTTTTTTTATATATTAATATTACGAACTGATTCCTATGACATTGACAAGTATACCAATCCACAATAAACTTTGATTAATTTTTCTATTCAAGTGTTCGTTTTGTTTTGAGCGCGTCGGTTCGGCTTTGTAGCATTCAAAAGACATCTTCCATAATTTACATAAGTCATCTTCAAGATCTTACAGCAACTCAAGGGCAAGCACAGTATTGTTTGAATGTATTTTAAAGAAAACAATAAGCAAAACCTGTTTCTCGTAACAAACTGTGTGTGACATAGAGGTAGATTTAAAGTCACATGTGACAAGAAGCTCCCATGGGGTCGCCTTCACGCGGCGGGAGCGTTTAAACAGAGCTACCCCACCCCTTTACTTCTCTTCTTTTGTCTTATTTCTGACTTACCAGTCCTTTCACCTATATTTCCTTCCAAGAAAACTCTCCCTACTATTCCCTGCAGTTTTCCAATTCTTTTCTTGTCATATTTCTACCTGACTAGATCCATCACCTTTATTTCACTTACCAAAAGTCTTCTTTTCCACATCCTTATTTCTCTGCACCCCGCATGTCGTAGGAGGCGACTAACGGATTCTGTTTCTCCTTTTACCCTTGTTAGGTGGTTCTTGTATAGAATGACTGGTCAATGTTTAAAGATTGGTCAGGCAGTATGTAAGAAATGTTTGGTCCTTTGCACTGGAAACTTGCATTCTCCCAGTAGGGTCATGTATTGTACTACGTTGCAGGCCCCTGGAGCAATTTTTTGATTGGTGCTTTTGTGAACAAGAAACACTTAACAAGTGGCTCTATCCCATCTCCCCCCTTTCCCCTATCCCATCTCCCCTCTTTCCCTCGTCGCGATATAACCTTCGTGGTTGAAAACGACGTTTAACACCAAATAAAGAAAGATGTGACAAGAAACAGTTTAATTAGCACAAATCATTTAACCACATACACAGGGAGTGGAAGCAGCACTATATTCAGCAATATGATGAAACTTAATAAGAACAAGTGTTTCATTAGTATTGTAAATCTTTTTGTTGAAAAAAATTTGATTTATTCATGTTTCCTGTGACAGTTACGTCACATATTGTCACATGTTACGAGAAACATCTGAAATTACACAGAGCCATTATTGCGGCAAATATTTTAAAACAAGTTACTTGACATCTGAATAACATTTGAAATGAATCAAGAAGCAGTAAGCTTCATGTTTGACTCGCATGCGAAGCAAAAGTGAGTCTATGTACTCACCTGAGTCGTCCGTCCGTCCGGAAAACTTTAACGTTGGATATTTCTTGGACACTATTCAGTCTATCAGTACCAAATTTGGCAAGATGGTGTATGATGACAAGGCCCCAATAAACATACATAGCATCTTGACCCAGCTTCAAGGTCAAGGTCGCAGGGGCCATAAATGTTGTCTAAAAAACAGCTATTTTTCCCATTTTTTAAAGGTTTTTGAGATTTAATACCTCGCCTATATATGATATATTGGGCAAAGTAAGCCCCATCTTTTGATACCAGTTTGGTTTACCTTGCTTGAAGGTCAAGGTCACAGGAGCTCTTCAAAGTTGGATTGTATACATATTTTGAAGTGACCTTGACCCTGAACTATGGAAGATAACTGTTTCAAACTTAAAAATTAACTCAACTCAACTTTTACTGGGGCACATGTTATGCTTTCATCATGACACATTTGGTCACATATGATCAAGGTCAAGGTCACTTTGACCCTTATGAAATGTGACCAAAATAAGGTAGTGAACCACTAAAAGTGACCATATCTCATGGTAGAAAGAGCCAATAAGCAACATTGTACTTCCTATGTCTTGAATTAACAGCTTTGTGTTGCATGACCTTGGATGACCTTGACCTTGGGTCAAGGTCACATGTATTTTGGTAGGAAAAATGTGGAAAGCAGTTAGTGTATGTCATTGCTAGGTTTAGCTGAAGGTCAAGGTCATGTAAAGGTCAAGCATGTGAGTCGTATGGGCTTTGCCCTTCTTGTTTGTAAAGCAACACAGCAAGTACAAACATTTGGTCTTCTGTTTCTTGTGACAATCTTGTCACAACACATGCAACATAAATGTAATCCATTATACAAATTTATTTATTATCATCTAGCTGACCACGGAGAGCCGTCTCAAGACGTCCCCACGCTGCCAACTAAAAAACATCATTGGATCGGTATGTCCCTGGCCCCGTAGATGAAGCAAGTTTATATGGCCATAAAATTGGGAGGCGCTGGAAACGTTGAGGTAGTATCCTCTATTTTTCAAAACCAGGTTAAAAGGAAAGTATAAAAGGAATTTAGACGTTATACATCAGCATGCACGATAGTGTGAAAGAAAAACAATCATTAGTTACAACACTTTTGAGAGCAGCACCAATAATTGTTGAACTCTTGTCAGACTGGCTATTGACAAATAAACTAATTCAAAACTTTTGATTAGCACCCAAATTAGTGATGACTACTTATTGTATTGTCATTAACGCATAAAACTTTGACAAACACACTTGACTAGCACCAACATTAGTTGCAAACTGTGTTGTCAATTCGCTTTAACACATCAGGCTGTGGACAAATAAAAACACAACCAAAAACTTGACGAACCAAAATTAGTTAATTGTGTTGCCAATTCAAAAACAACAATGGCAAGTCATGGAAAAGGTCAGACAAACACCACCAAAACTGAACTAGCACCAAAACGCGCTGTTTAGAAATGAAAATGTTGGTGTTACACTATTTTGTGTCAAACATTTGACTAGCACCAATTACAAACACCAGTAAACTCTGGTATCGGTGAAAACATTCATTGTCAAAATAATCAATTGGAAACATTGAAAATAAAATATTTTGAAAGTTGAAAATGGGAGACATAAGTGTAACAGTTGAAATTACCAGTAATTATTCTCAGTCTCAGAAGCACACACTTCAAACATGAGGAAATGTGAAGAAAATTGTTCGCCCATCCTGCTGCATATGGTGTAGTCATCGAGGATCTCTGTGATGTCCGAGAGTGGCAAGAAGAAGCTGCCTCTAGCGGAGTCCGGTCTTTTCCATGACTTGCCATTGTTGCACTTCACCAAGTACACTCCCCAAGCTCCTCGTTGTCCATGAACGGCAGTCTCACCTGATGTTAACTGCAAGAACAAAGCAGTCATGGAGCACCTTCACAATTAACATTCAATTATGTGCTTCAAATAACAAATGTACAATGCGTTTTTATGCACTCAGAAAATCCAGAGTAGCGTAATTATTGTTTTCAGTTTGACTGTATCTGTTTATGTCTGCTTTCGGGTTGAGAGTGCGCTGTGTTATTGCCGCATTTCTTGTTTCAAATTATTTTTGTTTGTTGAAAGCACACCAAGAACAAAATATCTTATGGAAAATGAAAATGTATACATCTTATCTAAGTAAAATTAAATCAATTGCAATGAAGATGAATATATAAATTCTGTGAATTTACATTCGAACAAAATAAAATCATCATAGCAATGTGAACAGGAAAGCTTCACTAACTTTATATAACTTAACAAATTCACTAAACCACAACATTATGTTATATAACTTATAAATAAAGAAAATGCCAATATTTCAGTTCTTACCTCTGCGACGTAGAGAAGAGGAATTTTGGTCTCTTTCACACCCGTCGCATGTTGCACTCGTGCAAGCACGAAATCGCTTGCAGCCAGCTTCGATCCAAAACCTTATCTAGTTAAAGCAATAACTTATGTACATATTTGAGGGTTTTTTGGTATAAAATGCCAATTAGCAAATTGTATGTGAAACTATTTTTAAAAATTAGTCTCTCGTTCGAAACAAGATTATAATTGTCGAAAAAAATAAATATATATATATATATATATATATATATATATATATA
>NC_090259.1:7321507-7372644 GCF_037325665.1 Littorina saxatilis | reverse complement strand
AATCTTATGGTGAGAGTCCACAAGAGCCTGACAGGTATGTATATATAATTATATTAGTGCAAAAAGAAGAAGAAACAAGTCGCGTAAGGCGAAAATACAATATTTAGTCAAGTAGCTGTCGAACTCACAGAATGAAACTGAACGCAACGCAACGCAGCAAGCTAGACCGTATACTCGTAGCATCGTCACTCCACCGCCCGTGGCAAAGGCAGTGCCAGTGGAATTGACAAGAAGAGCGGGGTATTCGTTGCGCTGAGAAGGATAGCACGCTTTTCTGTACCTCTCTTCGTTTTAACTTTCTGAGCGTGTTTTTAATCCAAACATAACATATCTATATGTTTTTGGAATCAGGAACCGACAAGGAATAAGATGAAAGTGTTTTTAAATTGATTTCGACAATTTAATTTTGATAATAATTTTTATATATTTAATTTTCAGAGCTTGTTTTTAATCCGAATATAACATATTTATATGTTTTTGGAATCAGCAAATGATGGAGAATAAGATAAACGTAAATTTGGATCGTTTTATAAATTTTTATTTTTTTTTACAATTTTCAGATTTTTAATGACCAAAGTCATTAATTAAGTTTTAAGCCACCAAGCTGAAATGCAATACCGAAGTCCGGGCTTCGTCGAAGATTACTTGACCAAAATTTCAACCAATTTGGTTGAAAAATGAGGGTGTGACAGTGCCGCCTCAACTTTCACGAAAAGCCGGATATGACGTCATCAAAGACATTTATCAAAAAAATGAAAAAAACGTTCGGGGATTTCATACCCAGGAACTCTCATGTCAAATTTCATAAAGATCGGTCCAGTAGTTTAGTCTGAATCGCTCTACACACACACACACACAGACACACAGACACACAGACACACGCACATACACCACGACCCTCGTTTCGATTCCCCCTCGATGTTAAAATATTTAGTCAAAACTTGACTAAATATAAAAACTAAATTCTTGGTTACAAAATCAAATGAATCTTAGTAGTCGATAGTTTAGTACTATTTGTCACTTTATTAGAGGTGGTTTGACTGAGTTGCCGACTTCTCCGCTTTAATTCCTTTTCAGTTTTATCTGTACACTCTTTGTTTTCATGCGATACGTGTAACACTTTTCCCGACCTCGCACATGATGGACAGCATTCATTGGAGCGATATGTTTTCACCGGGTTTTCGCAAAATTGTATTTCATGCCACGCTATTATCGATTACCTCAAATTAAACAAGTCGCGTAAGGCGAAAATACAATATTTAGTCAAGTAGCTGTCGAACTCACAGAAGGAAACTGAACGCAACGCAACGCAGCAAGACCGTATACTCGTAGCATCGTCACTCCACCGCCCGTGGCAAAGGCAGTGCACGTGGAATTGACAAGAAGAGCGGGGTATTCGTTGCGCTGAGAAGGATAGCACGCTTTTCTGTACCTCTCTTCGTTTTAACTTTCTGAGCGTGTTTTTAATCCAAACATATCATATCTATATATTTTTGGAATCAGGAACCGACAAGGAATAAGATGAAAGTGTTTTTAAATTGATTTCGAAAAAAAAATTTTGATAATAATTTTTATATATTTAATTTTCAGAGCTTGTTTTTAATCCGAATATAACATATTTATATGTTTTTGGAATCAGCAAATGATGGAGAATAAGATAAACGTAAATTTGGATCGTTTTATAAATTTTTATTTTTTTTTACAATTTTCAGATTTTTAATGACCAAAGTCATTAATTAATTTTTAAGCCACCAAGCTGAAATGCAATACCGAACCCCGGGCTTCGTCGAAGAGTACTTGACCAAAATTTCAACCAATTTGGTTGAAAAATGAGGGCGTGACAGTGCCGCCTCAACTTTCACGAAAAGCCGGATATGACGTCATCAAAGACATTTATCAAAAAAATGAAAAAAACGTTCGGGGATTTCATACCCAGGAACTCTCATGTTAAATTTCATAAAGATCGGTCCAGTAGTTTAGTCTGAATCGCTCTACACACACACACACACACACAGACAGACGCACATACACCACGACCCTCGTTTCGATTCCCCCTCGATGTTAAAATATTTAGTCAAGACTTGACTAAATATAAAAAGATGAAGATAGAAAGACTGAGAGACACACAGAGAAAGTGAGAGAGAGAGAGAGAGAGAGAGAGAGAGAGAGAGTGTGTGAGAGAGGAGGTATTACACACCGGTGCGACCGAAACTAAGGTATCAATAAACTACGCTTGTGCATCGGGTTGAAAGTATACCCTGATCCCTCGGAGATATACCTCCACTCCGGTCTGAACGACCTCACGTGACATGTTATATGGTAGAAGAGTATGCTGTCGCTTATTCTCCTTCTGAAGATGAGGTATACCTTCACTTCGGTTAGACTGAAACGATGCTCAAGCAGCGGAATTTGTGTGTGTTTTGTTTCAGAGCAAACTGATGTTATTTTATCCTAACAAACAAGAAGATATTCTCACGCACCGCCTTGTTCAGGATATTCACTAGTTGACAATGATGTGTGCTAATAAATAAGCAATGAAACGAACAAAGGAAAGAACGACCGAACGAAAGAACAAATGAACCAAAGAACGGACGGACGGACGGACGGACGGACGGACGGACGGACGGACGGACGAATTGACGGACGGACGGACGGACTGACGGACAGACTGACGGACGGACCAACGGGCAGACTGATTGAGGGGCGGACCGATGGACAGGGGGGTGTTACGGGTAACCCCTCCTGATCCGGTCCTGCAGGGTATTCCTTCAACCCTCTGCACAAGAGCAATCTTTTGATACAGACTGAAGGACGGACGGACTGACGGACGGACTGATGGACTGACCGACAGACTGTCGGACGGACGTACGGACGGACATACGGACGGACTAAAAGGACGAAGGAACGAATGAACGAAGGAAATAACGAAGGAACGAAAGAGCGAACGAACCAACCCACGAATGAACGAAAGAACGAACGAACGAACGAACGAACGAACGAACGAACGAACGAACAAACAAACAAACAAGCAAACAAACAAAACAAAAAACAAATAAACAAGCAAACAATAAACAATATGTGCAAACTGGCGCATTTTCAGAGCATTTGTCAAACGTTTGGAGGAGGTTTACGGTTAGGCCAGGGTGGGGGGGGGGTTGTCCCACCAACAATGAGGAACATCCCCCCCCCCCCCCTCTCTCTCTCTCTCTCTCCTAGCTGTAGTTCGGCCCTGCACAAGAGGAATTTATTGATACGGACTCAGTGAAGGAAGAACGGATTGACTGACGGACGGACGGACTGACGGACGTACTGAAGGACTGTCGGACGGACTGTTGAACGAACGAACGAACGAACGAACCAACGAACAAACGAACGAACAAACAAACGAACAAATTAGCAAATGAATACATACATTCGCAGAGAGAAAAAGGCAAAAGGTACATTTGTGGAGTCAGTAAGGGGGGTGGGTGGACTTCCGGAACCCAGGAACCTTGGGAGTCCACCCTGGCCTAGATCACACACACTGATCATCCGACACACACTGACACACTGACACACACACGTGACACACACACACACACAACGTGACCACACACACACGGGCACACACACAGACACACCCCCACACCGGCACACACACACACACACACACACGCACGCACACACACACACACACACACACACACACATACACACTGTGACACACACACGTACACACACGTACACTAGTGACACACACACACACACACATACACAAACACACACACACACACACACATACACAAACACATACAGACACACTCGCAACTGACATATCAGAGGGGGGTGGTAAGTCATTTGAACGTTTAAATTCTTTTGTCACAAATTTTAAAAACCCATCAACAATAGGGCGTATGCATAAACTCCCGTCTTTTTAGTGGAAACTGACCTATGAGAGTAGTTTCCCTTGTTTGGGCCAAACAATGGCGTCAGCGAAGGGAAATCCTACCATCTGTAGCTGTATAGATCTGTGAGCGAGTCACAGTCGTTCTTGCGTGAAAGAGGCGTCACGTTTAGCGATTACCGCAAGCATGAACTGTCCGATTTAGTGCAGAAAGCATTTGAAATCAAGTTGCCCATCGATCCCGAGGCGCTGATCGAGGATCGAGCCGAAGTGATCGGCTTGAAACTGCGCGATTTAGCCGGTCCAGAAAACCCACGACGACGCAATGTTCAGAGCTCTGCAGAATCCTGGTTTCTTGTCAGGAAGTACCAACATAAACATTCTACCTGACTTTTCTGAGTTTGATGTGTGCACGTACCAGCTCAGTGCATCAAATGCGTCTGTTGCCAGTGTGCGGGATTATCGTAAATCAGAAGGATTCCAGATGATGAGAGATGGATAATTATGTGGTAGAATTTATACAAGCGTGTGGCATCCCATCACTGCCATCAGAGCCCCCAACAGATGGCTATTTTGCTGTCAAAAGCAAAGTGAAGCCAAGAACCCAGTGACTGGTGCAAAATTTTATTCACAGTGGATTGCAATGACAAGTGTGGACATGGACCTAAGGAGCTGCATTTTGTCAGCCTTCTGCACCTGCAAGGGAGGGTATGTTCATATTTTGCTCGTTATTGTTAACACATTTAGCAGGCTGTCTATTCTTCCTTACATCTACACCAAGATAAAGGGAAGTAAAGCTAGCTAACTAACTAACCAGGATGTCAGGCAGTATTTTTTTTAATTTTTATTTTTATTTTATTTTTTGGGGCGGGGGGACTATTTTAATGGTTGATTGACTTTTAGGCCATAACAAACTTTGGTACAGGCCATCAGTAGACTTGCACTGTTTGTAACTTATCTATTTCATTTAAATTAAACTGATCTACATACATGTGTATGCAAACAACAGTTGTGGGCAGAATGATGAAGTCATTGTGTGTGCTTTATACTGAAGTGTTAAAAAATTAATTAACCTTTTCAGCATTAGTGTTGCGACTTCATAACTTTAAGATGTCCAACTCATATATTACTCCCTATTTTAGTATTTGTCATTGTACCAATGACATTTAAAACCTAAAAGTTAAAATCTGGTGTAATGTCTGAACAGCTTGTGCTGGGGAAGCACACAGTAGTGTCATTCATGTTGAGAGGGTTAACTATTTTAGCACTGTATAAATGCATCATTACAATTTACATTGAATGCGTAAACTGTTGCAGATTGGATGGTTATTGCCGCCATGTTCTGGCCACACTGTATGAGGTCATCGACTACAGAACTGACAGCAAAACGAGCGTCACTTCCGAGTCCTGCAGATGGGTGCGACGTGCAACTGAGAGCAGCAACGGAGTACTACTGACTGACATCCAAACAGATCTAGTCCAAAGGCCTGCAAATGACACGTAAGTAAAATTCTATAGATCTAGGAGTAGGTAACTGAGATTAAAATTGATTGCACGTACAGGGGGGGGGGGGGGGGGGGAGAGTTCATTATTTTAGCTCGCTCATAGATCACAGAGTAAATATTTGATTGATTGATATGCAACTTACATAGCACACATATCCACACACTAGGTGTATGCTCAAGGCGCTTGGATGATGTTCTAGTCCTCCCTCGTGGTGGCTGTCTCACCCTGTGGTGAGACCAGTGACTCGGCTGCCGCCGGCGCTTAGTAGTATTAGTAGTACTGATGTAACACCACAGGGATAGGTGTATGCTGGGTGTGTTCGTGTTTCTATAGGCCACTTTAATGCTGACAGATCTTTATTTTGCGTGCTCAGTCTTTTTGCATACGTCACTAGGTGTGTACACTACACACACTGAACCTCGGTTTAAGGTCTCATCCGACAGTATGTGCATGTTATAATTTTAAGAAGTCAAAAAGATAATTCATTGTACAAAATTATCATAATTTACAAGATTGTACAACATCAGTTCAAGTTGCATGACACTGACAGGAAGATTAGACAAACAAAAAAAAAGTCTGTTCCTGATCACCCGACGAACCCTAGCTTGGACTCAGACTGGTTTGGGGTCGGGGGTGGGATGGCAAGCATAACATTGATAGATGACTATAGTTTTGCAGTGGTTTGCTGTCTTGTACTATGAGTGTTAACAGCAATTGTTTATAATTTGTTACTCAACTTAGGCCAAAAAAAATAATAGGTGTGGTTACGGTAACATAGCCAAAAAAAATAGGGTAGGAAGGTGGGCAATCACTTTTTTTTTTTTTTAAACTTTTTTTTCTAATGTGTACAAATTAAACCTACTTGACAGGGAAATAAGTGTGCGACTCGGGCGCTTTCGCTTTCATTGCGTTTTCTGCACTCGTTTACTTGGGGTTTTTTGGTATTTTTTTGACAAATGTAATAAAAAGTTATAGGGTCGGCCCAAAAAAATAGGGTAGGTCGGGTTACCGTAACCACACCTATTTTTTTTTTAGGCCTTACAGTAAGGACAATTAGCTTTTCTCAGCAACTGCTAACAATTGTGACTTGCAACAGCGCTTCCTTAAACATTGGGACACTTCTTTTGTTGTTGTTGAACATTTAATGGCTATAGTGTAGAAACTAGAAATGCTGAGATACATTGATGTAGTCATGAACAACAGCAACAACAAAAACAAGAACATGTTTTGAATTCTGATAGCTAGTGAAACTGACAGCTTGATTAGAATTATGTAGTTTTTGCAATTGCTGACTGAGTTGCATCCTTTGGTTTTACCTTGCATTGATTATCACCTTTGCTGACAATTGACTCATTGAGTGCCGTATTGAGTAACGTATAGTTATTTTATTTCAAGTTAACTTCTGCATGATGTTAATCCTACTCAAACTTAGTCAAAGTAAGGTATCATTATTTATGAAAAATGTGAAGTTGAAGATACAAATTAATGAGAAAGTTTGTGTATTTTTCTGTACACTCTTGCTATTTACTGTTTCAGTGCTGAACCATTTGCTTGAATTCTTGATCAGATGATGACAGAGTGACACCTGGTGGTACCCAATAAAACTGCCTTTGCTGCTATAACTACAAGCAATTTCTACAATTCAGAACAGTAAGTGCATGAGGTTCCATTTTAAGCTGTCAAGAGTAAATCTCAGGAATAGATTAGAAGATTTAGTTATGTCACACGTCTTGCTTTCTTGACTTTTCTCACACTCTCTTGTCAGACTCAGAGAGTGCATGATTGTACATTTTTTTTACAGTAATTTTTAATGTTCCTAATTGGAAAACAAATGTGTCATAATGTTAGTGTTTAGGATAACTATATGGCAGAGAGAATCATGGAAATGATTGGGTGATGGGGGTGTGTCGCTGGTGTGTAAGAGGGTGGGTGGGTGTGGAGAGAGTAGTGATGGTAGTCAACTACTAACTAAAAGATTACTGATTGCATACATTTAGTGTTTATTGATTTGGAGGGTGGGGGAGGAAGGCAAGCAGTATTATTACATGTGTATGGGTATACTAGTTGTGCGTGTTCCAAATGGGGGTGGAGGTTGGCATGGCAAGCAATAGCTCAGTCGGTATAGTGGCCTTGAAACCAGTTGTGGGGATTTATTTCTCAGAATTAACGTTGTGCAGACTCTGCTTGGTTTCTGAATAGCTTATTAAGCCTGTGACTGTGTGCATACATAAAGATCTCAAGTTCACAGTTTCAGGGCTTGGAATTAATGGAAACATCAACACACATGCAGGAAAAACTCAAAAAAAGGAGGGGGGGGGGGGAGTTTGGTCCCACGGTAGTGTTTGAATGAAAGCAATCTTACTTTTTAAGAGGGTAATCTTGCAGGACTATGATTCTTACATTGGTAGTTGACTAGTGTAGTTGTGGTTTTGTACTAGTGAGGAATGTCATCTATGTCATGTGATTTCTTGCTTCTTCTTTTTGTGTGTGCAGCTAAAGATGTTGGACCTTGCCTACAGCCTAGTTTTGCATCTCCAACACCGTGGCTTTTCTCTGAGACACCACAGAAAACACAGCCTTTTCTGCTGCTGAAAGGTAAACATTAGGTTAAATTTGTGTTTGTTTTGATTTGTATGTTTTCCTTTTGTAGTCTATGGCAGGAGATTTGTGCAGGTGTACAAATGGTAGAGGTGTCAGAGGAAATGTCCACTTGTTACTTGTCTCTATATCAGTATATATGTATCACAAATACGCATCAAATGTACTGATAGAGACCACATGGACAATTTCAAGCACTTTTCTGCCAGGGGTAGGGTCAGCTATGTAAGAATCATGTCTTACTCTGTTCATGCAAAAATAAGGTTCTGCATTTGAATGAGTTTGAATCAGGCACCTGTGTTTTTGCTCTTGTTTGTGCCCTCTTGTGAACTGTTAACTTATGAACAACCACCCCAGCAAGCAACTCTTTACTGTTCTGAGCACAACAGAAGGGCGCATGGTCTGGGCATATGGATGGTAAACACATCTCATGCACAAGTACAGGCCTGAAAGTGGCGAGTATTTTCAATTACTCGCCATGGCGAGTTTAAATCATGTAAATGGTGAGTAGAAATGTTAATCTACTCGCCACATGCGAGTAAAGTTGATTCTTCTTCTTCTTCTGCGTTCGATGGAGTAAAGTTGATAAAACAAATGGTTGTTTTGACGAGTAAAGTTTCAGTAAATTATGAGAAGTACATGTACTAGCAGTGCTTCATTTTGTGGACTTTCAGTGCTGAAGTATGATTGTGTGGATTGATCATTTTGTATTCTGTTATTCAGATTGCCACTTGCTTTCTTTTACATATATTTACAAGTTGGTGGCTGATTTGTGTGTGTTGCAGAACACAGGTCCATGAATAAAAGAACCCAGCTGGTATTCTTCATTCATGGAAAATGAAAGGAAATTTATCAGCCAGGATTCACCACTCACTCTGCTAAGGGGGAACCCCGGTCAGCCCTACAGTGGATGAACAGCTTGGTCCTTGGAGGGAAAGGTAACCACTGCAGCACTTTAGAAGGGGTCTATGTCGACCAACAGTGGCTGTATTCCCTGTATGTTAATTTCCTGTACATATACACTAGGGAATATACTTCCGTTAGACGCCATGGAGTTACTTCAAGCTTACGAGAGTGAAAGTGATTCAATGGACGAGAGTACCAGCGAGGAAAACATAATACCAGGCTGTTGGGGGTGGGGGTGCAGATGTTTCTTTAACTAAATCCGTTTTGATAAACGGTCGAAGCATGTTTTGCTTGACTGGATGCCGCACGCGATTTCAGGATTTTAAATAGATTCTCCTATCTAACCGCAGTCACGCGCTTGGCGCAAGATTGTACGATATTATACTTCTCTACAGAAAATCCAACTGTATTCCCGGTACACAGGGAAAACACCTATGGCTATGGGGAATACACCTTCTTTTGGTCGACATAGACCCCTTCAACCTTACAATATGTGAATGTGTAGAATATTATGCTTTTGCTTAAAGCTTGTTACATTATGACTAAGACAGAAATGTTAATCATTCCCTTGGTGCAAATCATAAAAAGAACAATAGTGATCTGATATACTGTAGATCAATCGAGGAAAAGGTGTGTATGACCTAGAAGAAACTGGTTTTGAAAGTGCTGAGGATGGATGGAACATTGATGCAATATCATTTACTACATTGAACCTGGGTTTCAAACTGAAGTGCTTTTTTATGCTTCTTGTTGTTATATATACGGTCTCGATTGACTCCTGTGTTCAAGAGACTGTAAACAACCATAAACAATCTTGTGTTGTTGTTATGTGGTGGTGGTTTTGCTGTTGTCTAGCATCTACCCGTAATTGGCTTTATCAAATGCACCAGAAACGAGCATGAGTTTGTCGGATTAGTGAACTGTTTGAAAAACTTTAATGTATTTGTGGTTGACAGGTTGTTATTATTTCTATATTGTGTTCTTCTTTTTCTCAGGTGGGCTGTCTTCTGAAACATATGAATCGGGAGCGTCACATCTTTCTTCCTGAGACATCCCCTCTTGAAAATGGTGTGGCGTTTAGCTGAATGGAAACGTGGCAGTGTCCTGTTTTTCATAGCTTCGATGCGCGAAGTTGGGGATTTCAGCAGAGAATTTATTGATTGATTAATTAATTAGTTATTTAAGCTCACCTCACTCCTTAGTGTTATTTAGGGGGGGGGGGGGGGGGTGTTGGCCTGGATCTTGTTAGTGAACTTTCTTTCTGGCAACTCGCATCAGAAATTCCAGGTTTGCTTTCAAGGCAATAGACGGTTTTTGAAAATAATTCTGTTAGGATTATCAATCAATCAATCAATGAGGCTTATATCGCGCATATTCCGTGGGTACAGTTCTAGGCGCTCAGCAGTGATGCCGTGTGAGATGAAATTTTATACGGCCAGTAATTGCAGCCATTTCGGCGCATATTTACCTTTCACGGCCTATTATTCCAAGTCACACGGGTATAGATAGACAATTATTAACTGTGCCAAAGCAATTTTGCCAGGAAAGACCCTTTTGTCAATCGTGGGATCTTTAACGTGCACACCCAATGTAGTGTACACGGGGGGGAGTTCGGACACCGAAGAGGGTCTGCACACAAAGTTGACTCTGAAATAAATTTCCGCCGAACCTGGGATCGAACTCACGCTGACAGCGGCCAACTGAATACAAATCCAGCGCGCTACCAACTGAGCTATATCCCCGCCCCAATTATCAGCAGTCCGGAGGTGTAAAAATCCCTGTACTGCAGTCAGGTTTTTCAAAACATCTCGAGCACGCTCTACGCCTCTGACAGGCTGTATCCCACAATCGGGACAAACGACCAACTTGGATGTGTATGCCATGCGCACAATATGATACCCCTTGCCTTTAAAAATCAGCGGTCACGAGTTCATCAGAGTTCAGAATTTGTTGTGTAAAAGATAGCCGCTGTCAGCTAGCCATTCGTGGCTCAGGTGATTGTATTTAATACAAATTTAAAAAAAGGTTTCTTATGTAGCGCACGCCGCACAGCATACACATCACAGTCAGTCGCTTGTCCTGATCGCAGGATAGCGTGAAACATGCTCCGGGAGACTGCCAATAATCCTTACATAGTTATTTAAAGAAATTGTGTATTGGTACAGCATGTTATGCATGTACTAAGATAGCTATTTGTAAATATTTGGTAGATATATATGGTGGTGTCCCGAATTGCTCCCTCCCAATTTGCCCCATCCCATATGGTCCCCAATTATTCTTGCATTTTGCTGTGAGTAACATAACGTGTGCAAAGGCATTTGTCTGAAGCGCATTTCCAAAAAGACCCCCCGCGGGTTAGGGGGAAGAATTTACAGACCTGGGAACCCATACGATTTCGCCGTATTCTGTACGCAAGATTGTCGAGAATACAATCAGTACGGTCAGTGGGAAAAAAATACGACGAGAAAAATTCCTAGACTACTTTTATTCACAAGCCCATCTTGAAGCCGATCCAGTATTTTGACACATGATTACAGTTTTTGTCAGGATTTGTTTTGAATGTACATGTATAGGTAAACTTAATTAACGATGTGGCGGACGCGTGTGAAGCATGTTTGAATCATGGATGTTCAAATGCTGTGTGGAGTACGCTCATTTTTCTGAAAATACACCAAGTTTGTTTGAGAATACTCTAAGTGCAAAACAGGGGTTCCCAGGTCTGAATTTACCCGATGCTCCCCAGCATGTCGTAAGAGGCGACTAACGGATTCTGTTTCTCCTTTTACCCTTGTTAAGTGTTTCTTATATAGTCAATGTTTGTAAAGATTTTAGTCAAGCAGTATGTAAGAAATGTTAAGTCCTTTGTACTGGAAACTTGCATTCTCCCAGTAAGGTAGTATATTGTACTACGTTGCAAGCCCCTGGAGCAATTTTTTTATTAGTGCTTTTGTGAACAAGAAACAATTAACAAGTGGCTCTATCCCATCTCCCCCCCTTTCCCTGTCGCGATATAACCTTCGTTAAACACCAATTAAAGAAAGAATTTCCAAAAAGCATAGTTACCATTTGTTTTTTTAAATCTGAATCCGTGACTGTTGTTCTTGAATACTCTTTCGTTTAGGTTTCCAAAAATGCTGATTTAAAGGGGAAGGATAGTTGAAACTGTAACCGTTCACATTTTGCTCCCAGATTTGCAGTTGTTGTTTTTACTAGGAGTTTGGACGGGCTCGGTGTTTTTGTGGATAAGACATCGGCCTCCTATTCAGAAGGTCATGAGTCAAAATCGCGGCCGCCTGGTAGGTTAAAGGTGGAGAATTTTCTGATCTCCAAGGTCATTGCTTATGTGCAGACCTGCTAGTGCCTTATCCTCCTTCGTGTGTACACGCAAGCACAAGACAAAGTGCGCACGGAAAAGATCCTGTAACCCATGTCAGAGTTTGGTAGGTTATAGAAACACAAAAATACCCTGCATGCTTCCCCCGAAAGCGGCGTATGGCTGCCTGAATGGTGGGGTAAAAACGGTCATACACGTAAAAATCCACTCGTGCAAATTTGTGAGTGAGCGTGGGAGTTTCAGCCCATGAGCGAAGAAGAAGAAGAACTATGAGTTTTACTCTTTTAAAAAAATGATTTTCAAATTCGAAGATTGCCACAACAGTAGTCTATCTCATCCGACTTGAACCCTTCAGACTCCCTGTACATGTACTTGCAGTTTAAACTCATATTTTGTCTGAGTAGTAGGTTTTGCCTTTCACGCCTGGTGGCGTGTAGGGCAGCGATTTTGTCTGAGAATAGTTTTCAAATGCAAAGTCCTTCAGAAAAACTGCGAGATAAAAATCTGGAGTGCTAATATCGTGTTGGTGTACCTTCCACTCAGTGGCCGAGTGGTAACGCACTTGCGCTCGATCGGAAGCGAGAGGTTGCGAGTTCGACCCTGGGTCAGGGCGTTAGCAATTTTCTGCCCCCTTTCCTAACCTAGGTGGTGGGTTCAAGTCTTTCGGATGAGACGAAAAACCGAGGTCCCTTCGTGTACACTACATTGGGGTGTGCACGTTAAAGATCCCACGATTGACAAAAGGGTCTTTCCTGGCAAAATTGTATAGGCATAGATAAATTTTCATCAAAATGTCCACCAAAATACCCGTGTGACTTGGAATAATAGGCCGTGAAAAGCAGGATATGCGCCGAAATGGCTGCGATCTGCTGGCCGATGTGAATGCGTGATGTATTGTGTAAAACAATATTCCATCTCACACGGCATAAATAAATCCCTGTGCCTTGAATATGTGCGCGATATAAATTGCATAAAATGAAATTAAAATAAAATCCCTGAGCTTAGAACTGTACCCACAGAATACGCGCAATATAAGCCTCATATTGATTGGTATGTAAGAAATGTTAAAGTCCTTTGTACTGGAAACTTGCATTCTCCCAGTAAGGTAGTATATTGTACTACGTTGCAAGCCCCTGGAGCAATTTTTTTATTAGTGCTTTTGTGAACAAGAAACAATTAACAAGTGGCTCTATCCCATAAATATAGCCTTATAAATGTACTCCGTGACTGTATTTGTATATGGTGAAAAGGAGAAGATATAAAATTTGTGAAATAGGACTTCGTATTTGGTTTTGTCATAATGAATTTGTTGTTTCTGTGTGTGTGTGTGTGTGTGTGTGTGTGTGTGTGTGTGTGTGTGTGTGTGTGTGTGTGTGTGAGCATGCATGCGTGCTTATGTGTGAGTGCACAATTGTGTGTGTGTATTAATCCAGCAGAAACAGCTTCTCTTCCATACATTTGAATCATTTATATTGATACCACATGGAGACTATTCTGAACACACAAGCGTGGGTTTCTCTCTACAGTGCTTTTCCTAAAGTTAAATATTGAATTTTTAAATTTAAAAGTTTTTGGCACACCACTTTAAGATAATGCTCAAGGAAAATAAATAGTCTTCTTTTTTCATTAACGCTTTTTCTCACAGTGATGTGTCAATATCTCAGACGCAAATCCAGAGTCATGCACCGTTTTATGCTTGGGAAGCGCACTATACTCACTTTGAAACGTGCATAGTGTCAAAAGAAATCACACACACACACACACACACACACACACACACACACACACACACACACACACTGAAAGTATGAAGAAGCCCCTCCAACTTTTGGTTGAGTTTGACTGCATTACCTTGAGGAGACTGACGACACTTCACAATGGAAAGAAAAATAACTTTTACATTTCAGTGATTTGTTTTAAGTACAAAAGTACAAGTGAAAGTAGAAATAAATTAACGTGACACTATCCCGTAATCACATATCAGGGTCAACTATAATCAGTCCATTGGTTTACAAAACTTTATTCAATTTGTTATCATGACAGAAACAATGCATTGTTTTTTTAAGATAACTCAAGCATAAATGCTTATTTTAAGTCATCCTGGTATGTACATAACAAAGTTTAGCATGATGGCGGACTAGATACATTTACTCATTTCAGACAACGAAAACAAACAGACAAACCTGATGCGCAAGCAATCAAAAAAGGGAGGGGGTGGTAGTACAGAACTTGGTGGGGGTAAAAACAAGAAACAAAAAGAAATGGGGTACGAGAGAACAGAATTCAGCATAAGGGGAAAAAAAAAGGACGACGAAGACTTGGAGCGCCAGAAATGTTGGAAGAGTGGGTCACGTCACAATAATATTAAATGCACAGAAGACACACACGCAAAGTTAATACATTTTGTGATCGGCGAAAATGGCACTAAATTACATAACGATTGGGCCATAATCGATAAGTCGAAACAAGGACACAAAACACGAGAGAAATTACGAAGAACAATTGGTCAGGCAGCATTTGTCTCATGACAGTGTCAAATGAACATTATGAATAAAATGTAGAGGCTCATGTACGGAACATGCCTGTTTGTCTTAATAAATTCTTGTACAGTTATGAATATGGTCTGATTGACATTCCGGGAATATTGCGGGATGCCTTTCAATAATATTTCAATAAACTTATAATCAGTTATCAATTGACAATAATCGTACATCTCTACACAAGGGTCAATGCAACAAATAGTGCTCAGCAGTCTCCCTTGGGTAACCGCACTCACATTTGGGGCAATCCTTGAGGTGCCGCTCACATAAATCAAAATTCAAATCACTCAAACCAATACCATACCTGTCAAGTCCTACGCATTCTGCGTAATTCTTACGGATTTTCGGTGTTTTTTGGGTCCTACGTCGTATACCTCAAACCATACGCATTTTCAGCATTAAAAAAAAAAAAAAAATTTTTTTTTTTTTTTTTTTTTTTTTTTGGCTGGCATGGACTGCCGTTCATTCATTTCTGAGGAGGAGCTTGCACCAGCCACACAACAGAAGTTCTGGCATGATGTGCGCCAGTTCTACATGGCCTGTGTGAGGAAAATGTTGAATAAATTTCCATTTGGCAGTGAAACCCTGCAACACCTTCAAGTGCTGGATCACAGTCTGGGAGCTGACACACTGACTGCCTTCTTACAGGTCAAAATTAACTCTGATGCATGCTGCCATGATTTTAAGGTGACTGGCAGCATGATTGACAAAGCAAAGATTTGCACAGATGAATACAACAAAGAACACAAGTGACAAGTGACAAAAAAAATGAACGAACAAGAGTGCAGTGTAAATGTATTACATGTAGGCTAGTGGTAAATAAAGAGCAGTTTGTGTAGAAAGGAATTTATGTGTTTTACTTTTAGTTTGTGAAAACCAATCTGATTGGTTTAGTGTGTATGCGTGAGAAGTTGAATTTGTGCGTTTAACCACATCCTGATCCACGCATTAACTATGGTTTTTGATCCCCAACTATGGTTTCTTATGCCATTTACTATGGTCAGAGGCCAAAAGTACTTGACAGGTATGCAATACGCAGTCTGCAATTATGGACTTTTTCAAATCTATCTCCAAAATAATAATGACATGGTACTTTAAAATCAACGTTGATTGCAGTAAAGTAATTGACTGACAATTAAGGTTGTATGTGGGGTGCCTAAAATTTGAACTTTTCTTATTCCCGAATATTTTTTGTGGGCGCAGAAGCACGGGGCAAATGGTATTGTTTTTTTCTGGAGGGGGATCAGACAATATAAAACCAATTAGAGGCCGAGTTGCCTGACAGAAAGGCCAATTCTAGCCCCAGTCCATGCCGGTTACATGTAATTAGCTATGCACACATTTGAGATCGATACCCAACCTTACTGAGCATCAGTTCTTTGCGTTATTTTAATTTTCTTGTTTTTCTTTAAAATAAAAAAGGGAATGGTTTTATTGATGTCATTATCTAGTCAGCATAAATGACTTTTATGGATACAGGAGAAAGTGTTAAAATGTGAAGATTTCAAGTGTGGTTTGTGGTCATCTGCTTGACCACTTAAAATGTTGTTTCATTTGATGATACGTTTTGTTTGGTGTTCCCGCTTGAATGTGACAGTAAGTTGTACAATGTTACTCTGTGTGTGTGTGTGTGTGTGTGTGTGTGTGTGTGTGTGTGTGTGTGTGTGTGTGTGTGTGTGTGTGCGTGCGTGAGTGTGTTTGTGTGTGTTGGTGTGTGTGTGTGTTTGGTAACCGGCTTTGTACAGCGGGACCACCTTATTTTGTCATGTATTTTTATTCATTCTGGAGCTTTATTAAATAAACTGCCCATTTCAATCACAACTCTGGTCTGGTCTTATTGTCAGTGTTGCATAAATGATTGTATGTGAGCTTGTGAACATACAAAGAAAAAAGAAAGAAACATTCTGTGTCGAAATATCTTGACTAAAAATCAGGCCGAAGACTACACCTGTTGCATTTCCTATTATGCTCAGGCAATTATAACTGAGGGCGGAAGCGACAATGATTCGTTTTCCCCCCAGATAACATTAATTTGTAGAGACAGAAAAGGAACACGCACATTCTGGAACTGATTTGTGTAAATAACTGAGAGGGTGTTTTGTCTGTTTTGTGAAACGGTCCTCACACATTTGCAAAGTTCCACAGTTAGGCAGCTGAATTAAAGCATTACATAGTAATGCATAGTGTAAACTCTAGGCCTACTTCAAGGTCTTATTACTTCAAGATGCATACACGTGCTGTTATATCTGTTAGTGCTTGCCGGACACCAGTGCTGATTAAAATGGCTTAGATTGTTACTAATTTGAAACTACAGTATGTCCTTTTACGTGTTGTGACAATTTTGTTGGTACCGATGATTTATAAAAAGACTTTTATCACAGGTTTATTTCGTATCAAACATTTATACTTACTTTCAAGTTCGAGTATAAGTTTACTTCCACGAGGAGAGTCTCTCTGTGTGCGCGCGCGCGCGCGTGTGTGTTTGTGTGTGTGCGTGCGTGCGCACTTAAAGATTCTTGATTTTGGAACATAAGCAGTTTATCTGTCAGGGAGTTGTGTGTGTTTTCATGGCTGCGTGTTCTTTTCCCTCTCATTCTTCCTCTCGGCAGTCCGGCTTCAGAGTCATTTTGTTCCTCCAGGCTCAAAGCAGAAAGCAGCAATGTTTTAAAACATTCAAAAACAAGGATTGTATGTGAGTGTGAGTCATAATTTTCTTTTAAGAACCGAATCATAGCACCACAAGGTTCAAATATGTGCACAAAGCAAAAATAGTGCAAAGCAAAAATTAGGAAAGCAGCATATGGCCATGACTGGAGACACTGCTTTTTGTATCGATCATTCTGCAGACGTCACACTCTGGAGAAAATAAAACATGACAGAACTCAGTACTGATGTTCTCTGTAAACCATGATTTACATCTTTTACCTTATTCCATACGACATTGCGAGTTTTGCCGTTGTTTCCCTGATAATAAGTCTCGTACTCAGGCACTGTTTGTTTTTCCTCAGTTAATATTCAGAATTTTTCCACGTTTGTTTTGTTGTTGTTGTTGTGCTTGTTTAATTTAGGTTTGTTGTTTTTGTTTAAAACACTCAAACATACGCACACATCACACGCACACTTTTACTTTTTAAGTTATAATAAGTATTGCATTCAGCCACTGTTTTTTTCTCCTCAGTTGATATTCTGATTTTTGTCAGTTTTTGTGTCATTTGTTTTTGTTGTGCTTGTTTGATTTAGGTTTGGTGTTGTTTGTCGTTGTTGTTTGTTTAACACACACTCAAACACACACACACACACACTAACCAGACACACACACCACCACCACCACCACCACCACCACCACCACCACCACCACCACAAGAATAGGTTTACACTCACTTTTTCCTCCACGTTTTAATTTTGGCAATATCATTAACCCAGGATTGCAAAGCAGGGATCATTTGTCAATTTCATAACAACGTACATACAATTTCAGCTGGTTACTGCAATAAAATGTGCATCATCACAGGTTTCTGCTGGAATGACAGTGTCTTATGTGTCAACACAAAATACACACACACAAAATGGGTGTGGTGCTGCATGCCCCATAATAGATCCTAACTTCACCCTCTAAAGCTCCCTGCAGATGCATGTTTTGTGCACAAAAATAGCCTTTTAAAATATGCAGTATACAAAATAAAAATGCAGACGACATTTCTACATTTGATGGGGGAGTTGTCCTGTATTAGAATTATTTATCAAATAATTAAAGTTAACCAAAGTATATGTAATAAAACCAAGGAGTCCTCTGTTAAGTAGCTCAACACAATGATCGCAGCCCAGGGTGCTAACACAGTTAGGGTATGTTGTTCAAGACTTGGAAGGTCAAGGTTTTAAAGTATGCTTCAGTAACGGAATCTTATAACAAAGCTAAAACATTTACCACTGAAGCAAAACCATCTCTGAACAATTCAAAATTGTCACACGTACTAGTTTTACATTTTAAGGATCTTGCCAAGTGCATATCTTTTTATTGTGAAAAATTTGTATTGCAAACAAAAGAAAACACAATGTCTTGTGATCTGTAAATGTTCTTGATACTTAATACATTACAGGGAACCTTATAAATTGTTCAAGTGAAGTACTGTACAGCCTATTTAGCTTGTTCATTTTCTCCCTTTAACCTTCGCCGGCACTCGTGGGTCCGTGCGGACCCAGAAGGGTGTTTGATTGCAAATATCTTTTAAACGAGTTGGAATTTTTTAATGAGCTTTTAGAAATGCCTCAGACACCTAACAAGCTATCATCTCCTAAAAGCTCATTAAATTTCAGTGATAATTAATTAATTAATTAATGGTCAAATTTAGACTACACACGGAAGCATTCGTGGGGACGTGCGGACCCATACTTCTCAAAGAAGGAAAAGCGTGTATACCCTTCCGAGGCACTCGTGGGTCCGTGCGGACCCAGAAGGGTGTTTGATTGCAAATATCTCTTAAACGAGTTGGAATTTTTTAATGAGCTTTTAGAAATGCCTCAGACACCTACAAAGCTTTCATCTCCTAAAAGCTCATTAAATTTCAGTGATAATTAATTAATTAATTAATTAATGGTCAAATTTAGACTACACACGGAAGCATTCGTGGGGACGTGCGGACCCATACTTCTCAAAGAAGGAAAAGCGTGTATACCCTTCCGAGGCACTCGTGGGTCCATGCGGACCCATACTTCTCAAAGAAGGACAATTGTGCAAACCCTTCCGTGGCACTCGTGGGGCCATGCAGACCCATAATATTTTACCAAATACCGTGTGTAGTCTAAATTTGACCATTAATTAATTAATTAATTATCACTGAAATTTAATGAGCTTTTAGGAGATGATAGCTTTTTAGGTGTCTGAGGCATTTCTAAAAGCTCATTAAAAAATTCCAACTCGTTTAAGAGATATTTGCATCAAACACCCTTCTGTGTCCGCACGGACCCACGAGTGCCACGGAAGGATATGCATATTTTTCTTTCTTTGAGAAGCATGGGTCTGCACGGCCCCACGAGTGCCACGGAAGGATATGCACATTTTTCCTTCTTTGAGAAGCATGGGTCTGCTTGGCCCCACGAATGCGTTCGTGTGTAGTCGATAACGAGTGCCGGCGAAGGTTAAGGTAATTTTGTCTCAACAATCATGTTATCTGCTACAAGTCTATAAACTGCTGTAAACCTTTCTGCCCTTGAAGTAGATTCATGCCCTTCTGTGTGGGCACCTTCTTCTTCTTCCTCTTCAGTGTTTGCATTTGGATGTGTGCTCTCTGGCCAAGTCTTGTTGCACAGGGGTGGCAAGGAAAGGCAACCCTCTCAGAACGTGTTGCAGAGTCTGTTCTTCCTACCCTAGCCACAGTCCGCTGTAGGTGCAAAACCTATCCTTTTGAGGTGTACCTTCAGACAGCAGTGTCCTGTGCGAAGGCGGAAGATGGCTCTCTGTTCTGTGTGAGTAAAATGGGGATATGGTCTTGAATGAGCTGGTATCTGTCTGTCTTTTTGTTGTTGATATAGACATCAAAGAAGCTCCAGCACCAGCCAAGTGTTGACTGTTTTCTTTATGCGTAACCTAGTCCTGGCAGCAGCTGTTGTCCATCTGTAAACAAGCAAGATCATTATTATAATATATTGATGGTGTATATGTTTTACCAGAAAGACGAGTAAAATACCACTTAATTTTTGAGTCACTTGAGAAAATGTGACTCTATGTAATCGGTCAGTGTTAGTCTGTCCGGCCGGCCGTCCGTCCGTAGACACCACCTTAACGTTGGACTTTTCTCGGAAACTATCAAAGCGATCGGGCTCATATTTTGTTTAGTCGTGACCTCCAATGACCTCTACACTTTAACGATGGTTTCGTTGACCTTTGACCTTTTTCAAGGTCACAGGTCAGCGTCAAAGGAAAAATTAGACATTTTATATCTTTGACAAAGTTCATCGGATGTGATTGAAACTTTGTAGGATTATTCTTTACATCAAAGTATTTACATCTGTAGCCTTTTACGAACGTTATCAGAAAAACAAGGGAGATAACTAGCCTTTTCTGTTCGGCAACACACAACTTAACGTTGGGCTTTTCTCGGAAACTATAAAAGTGACCGGGCTCAAATTTTATGTGAACGTGACTCATTGTGTTGTGAATAGCAATTTCTTCCTGTCCATCTGATGCCTCATATAATATTCAGAACTGCGAAAGTGACTCGATCGAGCGTTTGCTCTTCTTGTTGTTTTAGTAATGAGGCATACATGCAGTTGAACGATCATATCTTGTGATATCTGCCCTCTGAAAAAAACCTACTATTCAAAATGTACTTTTACATCTTGTTTTTTTAACTTAGGCTTTTGAAGATCCACATTTACCACCCAAAAGGAGCCTGGCGATACTGGCATGCTTTAATTAAGATGACGTGTTACTCAGAAATAGTGCTTTTAGTTATGCGCTATAGAAATCTCCTTAATAAATAAATAAATACTGGTGGTGGTTCACTGCAAAGCATAACCTGATATGATTTCTTCATAGCACCTGACTGGAAATGAAGTTTCATACAATAAAAACTATACTGCGCCAGATTTACAGCAGTTCTGTTGAATTCACACAGTCAGAAAATTTCAAGGCTGTCCTCAACATTCTATGCTCACACACACACACACGACTTGACTTCACTTAGGAAGGTTATGTGATGCTTAAATAATCTGTCTTGCCACTATTTCATCACAAGTAACCACTGTGTTTATTGCTGGTATGTGCCGGAGTGGAGGGATAGTCTTACCCCATGTAAAAAAAAAAAAAAAAAAAAAGCCTGGCAGGTGATCTGAGATGCCTTTAATAACACAAAGCTGCCTCTGTAAACAATTCTGCTTTTACACATGCTATCCCTTAACTTGGATTCATACCAAAATCAAGCCTAGCTTCATAGGAAACAGAATGTTACTTCAGCATTTAGAATTATGATCTTATTCCATGTACACGCCTTGGCAAATCTGACTCGATCACTACAGCAAGAAGTCAGTGTGTTGATTGTTCATATGTGACCAAGTTGAGGGATGAGCTTATCCTATGTTAAAGCCTGGCCTGAACTGAGACGGTGAAGAGAAGTAGTGTGCCTTTAATGACACAATGCTTTCTTTGTAAGCAATAGATTCAACATCTCAGATCTGGTCAGGCCTATACAAATGCCATCCCTCAACTTGGTTCATACAAAAATCATGTGCCTGGCTAGAGAGTGGGGATTTGTTGTTCTCTTTTTCGAAATCCAAAATAAGCAAAATCAGGTCTTAAAAAGGAGCAAGTCTTAAAATGGGAGTGAATTTACAGATGTTATGAACAAGAAGTCTGCGTAAACAGGGTCATTAATAGGAAGGAGTCTTAGATTGGGGTGTCTTAAAAGGGGCAGGGGTGGGGTGGTGTGTGTGTGTGTGTGTGTGTGTGGGGGGGGGAGTCCACAGTAATGACCATAAAATAATCAAAATAATACTATTAGTCATCTTATTCTCTACCAAATTTCTAGAGGTCAAGACAATGATACAGATTTTTTACTTGTGTCACTGTTAGTGTCATTCTATGAATAACAGACCAATAGAAAGAGAGAGAAAGAGAGCTCTGTGGTTTTTTTTTACCTGGGTTCATGCTCAGTTGCTTGAAAATTGACTTGTCAGAGGTTCTTCTTCAGCCTTACACCCACATGCAAGAGAACTTGTACCAGATAATGAAATAAGTGAACTTTGAAGTGCATTCATAATTAAAGCCCAATCATGTGGTTCAACCTACCTAGTCTTGAAAAGCCTGTCCGAGGAAACAGAACAAGCACCCTTCCGCAGACCTTCCTAACTGGAGAGTCTTGGTTGTAACCGCACACTTTCTAAAGTAGTCCATAAGCAGTTCCATGTGCCTATGTTTTCACTGGAACCAGCTCCTTTGTGTACCTGTGATCTGGATGAGCTGCAACACATAAAACTTTCATATGAACACTATGTCATAAGTACACCAGTTAGCATACATCAAACACCGAGGAGCATCACAAGATATGTTCTAAGGAGGTAACAACTATTGTCACAAAGTGTTTATGATACAGCCACAGGCACATGGCACTGAGTGGTCAATTGGTGAGGGGGGTGGGGGGGGGGGGGGAGGGGCAGAAGTTCTGCTCAGTCTTGTCTACTGATACAACACTTTGTGGTGGTGTAAGGCAGGGAATCACACCCCAACCACTGGCCCCGCCCACCTGGTGTCGAGTGCCTGAGGATACATCAGTCCCAGTCATGGCTGGCCCCCGGTTTGACCAGACAACTGCCATGTATGGGTACATTTACTTTACAGTACAGATTAGTTTTCAATAGCAATGACATCATGGACGCACACCTGCCCAACACTGACACTGACAGCAAAATCAGCGAACAAACGTGATAAAGAGTAACTAATCGTCACAAACATCAAAATGCTTTGCATTAATTTTCTTGAAGAGGTCATTCTTAACCAGATAATCATTTATAGGCAATTGAAGATTATTATTCCACCTACAGGCTATCACTCCTATGGCTGTTACTTGTAACACATTTCATTTCTTAAAATATGTTTTGTAAAGTACATAGATTTCACTAAAAGGCACATTCCTTCTCATGAAAACAATTTGGCTCACCGTCTCAGATCTGGTAGGGCTTTAAAATGGGATAAGACATGATCTCCAGGGGTCGACACTAACTTATTTGGCCTGGGGCCACACTGGCCCCAGAGATGGAAATTGCTGGGGCGGAAAAAAAAAAATCTGGGGCCCACTCTCAGTATTCACGTGCGGCAATGCATTGTCTGTTTTTCTTCATCGTACTGAAGCCAGGGAAATTCTTTCAACCATTTGACATTGAAATTACGACAGCGCTTCGCGCTTTTGGCTGCATCGGTCTCCTTTTTTCGTTTCTCTCCACCCTGTTCTTCATCTTCATTTGACCATGTCTTTTTACACCAGGGATGTGTCGCCACATTTTGCGTTTGGCATTTGAAGGCGATACTTATCTCTCACGCTAAAGAGCGCAATCTGGGAGTTATTTCCCTTACGACATTGTCCTTCGACGATTTGAATGTGTTTTTTTCTTGACTGCGGCATTGATCGTAACGCAAATTTCAGTGACGACTTTGACTGGCGATTTTTAGTGATTGGCTCTGCTGGCATTAGAATTTTCGGTTTGTCATTGTTGGTATTTATCCTGGGGCGGAGTGGGCCCCAAGCTTCGGCAATGTTTGGGGCGGAACACAAAACTCTGGGGCGTTCCGCCCCCCGCCCCCGCTAGTGTCGAACCCTGATCTCTTAACTTGTTCACATACCCCAAAAAGTGCGATTGTGTTATGAATAAATGCTGTAAAAGCTACCTGTACTAGTTCATTAAAAAAACAAATCACAAAATGTCACTTCACCACAGCATGCAAACAGTGTGTTTATTTCTGGTATGTGTCTAAAGGCGGAGACAGACGCACAACACAAAACCCTGTTTTCGACAAAAACACCATCTCAAAACGTCGGGGAAACACATGTTTTTAAAGAGGGGATGTCACTTGCGAAACACACAGATGAAGCGCGGTGCGTGTTTTCACAGAAATATCGGTCAGTGTCAGCTTAACCCGTCCAGCTATCGCCCTGTGTTTGAGTTTGTAAACAACACGGCTGGCAGTGCCCACTGATACGGTCAGTGCCCACTGATACGGTCAGTGTCCACTGATACGGTCAGTGTCCACTGATACGGTCAGTGTCAGCTTGACCCGTTCAGCTACCGCGCTGTGTTTGGGTTTGTAAACAACACGGCTGGCAGCGCCCACTGATATTATTGCCTCTCTTCAATCGTGACAGGATCCATAGACTCTAGTTAGGATTCATGGGTCCGATACTACCCTGAATCGGTACCACATCTGAGTCTGCCATTTTTTTCTATCTCCGTGGTGCCGGAAACCGAGTCACTTGAGTTGATCTTCCGCGTTCATTGGCTGACTACCAAAACGTGTTTTTAGATTTTAGAGCATGCTCTAAAACCCAAAACACGATGCAAAAACACGAAACAGTGTTTTCTGAAACGTGTTTTGGGGGATGTCACATGGGAAACACGCTGTTTTGTGTTTGTTTTGAAAGGAAACACTGTTTTGTGTTGTGAGTCTGACATGGCCTTAACACAGACACACACACACACCATACACACATACACCAAAGCAACACAAAAGCCGAAAACATGCCTACCATCTAAATGAGGATATCCAGTTCCAACTGTCTTCTGCCAATATAACACTGCCAGAGACACCATGGTGTAGAAAGTCAGTTTAAAGAGAGACTACCTGGAAGAAAAATATATATAATAATAATAAAACACCCAGTGCAATAGACATACTTTCTCGTTAAAGGCTTACTTTACTATGTAAAAACACAATCACAGTCTCAGATCTTGTCAGGCTTTTACTTGGGATAAGATCATCCCTCTACTTGGACGCATACCAACATAGATCAGCTTGAATGTTCGTGAAAATATCCCATATTTTGAGTTAACTCACCACAGCAAGCAGTCACTGAATATATATTTTATTTTTTGGTATGTGGCCAAGATGGGAGACAGTGACCCACACTATAGTGACAAAGCAAGTGGGCCTTTAAATTGTAAACTGTTATATAATATGTGCATTTTGACTTCTTCATAAATTATAACCCTGATGCAGGCAGTCATCAGTAGTGGTTTAGTACCTAGAATGAGAAAAGAATGAACTTGCAAGAAAGAAACTGAGTCAAAATCAAAATACCCTTTAAATTACATTAGATTCCACGGGGCAGACAGGGTTTGAAGTTAGAAAGCTCTGAAAATAACTCTGCTATTTGAAATTGACTAATAGTATTAACTTATAACGTCATACATGATACATGATACAAACAAATGAACTAAGGCTTTTGAAGATCCATATCCAATCCTGCTACACAAAGGCACAAGCAGAGGTTGAAATTGCCAGGGTCATTTTCCATCCCCATGTAGCCTGGATTTAATTACTGGCATGTTTTTTTGTAAAGAGGTGTGTCACTCAGAATGACTGGAGATGGTTCATTCAATGCAGAGCATAAAATACCATTGATTTCTTCATGCCATCTGATTTGCCGGTGAATTCACAGGGCGAGAACAATTCAAGACTGGCCTCAACATTTTATGCTGACTGTAAATTGTAATTATATAATATATCCACCCTAGCTAACTGGTACACTAATCACTTGCTCTGGCGGACTTCTTTTTCCAACATCATAAATCTGTTATTTGTACTTTAGCCTTTTGTGGTAAAATATTCTCATTACCAGTTGCACTCACAATCTATTGCTAGTGTATTTTGGAAATGATCAAAAGCCTTACTTGTGTTCTATGACAGCACCATGTCACTGTTGCGGGAAGAATGAGGCAGGGCTTGGTAATAACTGAGACCTGCAAGTAAACAAAACATATTTAGAATCTCATCATGTGTTATTTTGTTATAATTATCTATGTCATGAGGTCTTACATTGCAATAACAAACACACGCATAACTTAACTTAGCAAGGTGTTCTATGTGCTAAGAATAAGAGTAATTGTTTAATGAATTAACGCTGAAGAAGCTACTAGTTGCTTAAACAAATTCATAGCAAAATGTCACTTGATCACCACATCAAGCACACTGTATGTTCATTTCTGGTATGTATGCAAGTGGAGGGATGATCTTGTTCCATGTAAAATCCTAGCTCAGCTGATCTCTCTCAACTTGGATTCATACCACACATTAGGAGCCTGGCTGTTTCTGTTCAGTGGGCATTTCTCCATTTGTTTTATTTGAATGCATTTCTTAAAAAGAACACTTCCTCTGCACAGCAAGCAGTCAGGATGTTATATGAAGTCTTATATCGCGCGCGTATCTCCAGACTCGGACTCAAGGCGCAGGAATTTATTTATGCCGTGTGAGATGGAATTTTTTTACACAATACATCACGCATTCACATCGACCAGCAGATCGCAGCCATTTCGGCGCATATCCTACTTTTCACGGCCTATTATTCCAAGTCACACGGGTATTTTGGGTGGACATTTTTATCTTTGCCTATACAATTTTGCCAGGAAAGACCCTTTTGTCAATCGTGGGATCTTTAACGTGCACACCCCAATGTAGTGTACACGAAGGGACCTCGGTTTTTCTTCTCATCCGAAAGACTAGCACTTGAACCCACCACCTAGGTATTACTAGGAAAGGGGGGAGCAAATTGCTAACGCCCTGACCCAGGGTCGAAATCGCAACCTCTCGCAAGTGCGTTACCACCCGACCACCCAGTCCTTTTTGTTCCAAATCAAACGTTGTTTTGCTCCAACCAAGACTGCAGATCTTGGCAAACATGTGGCATAAAAACTAGATTTGATGACCTTACCCGTACTCACCCTGAAAAGTGCCGATCTAGATTTTGCTATTTTAACAGAGGGGACAGAGGTTGTACCTAGCTCTCCTCATGCAGACACCGCATAACAAATATGTGTAACAAATCCAGTTGCAACACTGTAGTTTCATGGCTTAATTTCATTGACTGATTGAGTCAGCAGTAGTGAACTACTACATGTCAGTATGATCATACCATTACCTGTATTAGGCCTAAAAAAAAATAGGTGTGGTTACGGTAACCCGACCTACCCTATTTTTGGGGGCCGACCCTATAACTTTTTATTACATTTGTCAAAAAAATACACACAAAAAACAAGTAAACGAGTGCAGACAACACAATGAAAGCGAAAGCGCCCGAGTCGCACACTTATTTCTCTGTCAAGTAGGTTTAATTTGTACACATTAGAAAAAAAAGTTTAAAAAAAAAAAGTGATTGCCTACCTTCCTACCCTATTTTTTTGGGCTATGTTACCGTAACCACACCTATTATTTTTTTTGGCCTTAGTGAGTATTACAATTGGAGCAATCTGCAGAATTGTTACCAATACATCATCATAACAGGAATTCCTCAGTGCATGAGACATTGGTGTGTAGACATATAATACATAAATATGTAGATCTTTAAAACATTCAATGAGTCATGGGACTAAAAACTGCCAAAGCCTTATGTGGCAACATCACAAACAAACAAAATTAACCAACCACAAATTATGTCAACCTCATGGCCCTTGTACTTGTAGTTCAAGTTGTACTGTTGTACTAGCCAACAGACATAAAAAGGAACTTAGCTCAGTAGGTGTTGATTGCTCTGCGTCATTATCAATATCATGATGCAGTGAGAGTCGAAATGCAGTTCAAACACAGACAGAACAAAATGGAATCTTTGAGTTTGAAATTGAATGAAAAAAAAAAAGTAATTTGTATGGTCATGGTGTAGAAGTTTTGAACTTTAGCGTTGTAAATTCATTGCTCCGAAATCTAACCCTCCGATTTATGTCCTAAGTCATTTACATACCTTTGGAGTTTTACGGAATGGGTATAACGTCCTTTCATCTAATGATCTACTGTGGGATTTTGCCCATGCAGTCGCCGTCACTGTCTCCTTGACCTACTTGGAGTCCTTGCTGGGTTGAATCGGCTGAGGAGCGAACCCATGACGACTCGCAACGCGAGGAACCAGAAGAGGAATCTAGGTTTATTCTGCGTGTTTTGGGCCTGCCGACCCTACTTGTAGTCCGATACAACCGGCACGTAGCTTCTTTTCGCAGGGCGAAACCGCCCCACTCGTGACAGTTCATCCGATGTCCGCCATGTTTCAAGTTACAAAAAAGTAGAAACGATCTAACGAATAACTTTCATTTCAAGCACAGTCCAAAAAAAAACAAAAAAAAAGTACAAAAGAAGGGGTGGAGAAAATGGCATTATCTAGACAGACTCAACTCGGATAAACTAAGAGGGACTTATAACTACTGAAGATTGAGAGCACAGCGGACGTCCTGTAAATTCCCGATCCATTTTTTACCCTTCCCATTTCGGTATACTGTTCTCTGCTTGTGACGCTACGCAACAGGATAAGAGATATCCTGAGGGTATAAGTGATACTCCCACATACGTTGCACAAGCATAATTTGACGTTACCTTATATACGGTCCAACCGGTGTGCAATGGGTGGAGAGAGAGAGAGAGAGAGAGAGAGAGAGAGAGAGAGAGAGAGAGAGAGAGAGAGAGAGAGAGAGAGAGAGAGAGAGAGAGTTTAACTGGCACTTGTTCCTTTTTAAATATACATTCAAAACGAGAGAGTATAATACGTGACATCTAAGGCACACAAAGACATAAGCTTACTCTTTCTTCTGTGTCGCCCATGGTTCTCGCTTTGGTTTTGGTTCCTCTGTGCCAGGCCGGGAAAAACATCGGCGGCTGTGTCGTCACCTTCCCCAAGGTCATCTAGTAATGGCAATGTTGCTCTGAGGCTAGCGTTCTCCTCTTGGCGATGAGGCTGCTCTGCTTCTCTGTTGTGCGTGAGGGGGGTTGTCTGTATGTTCTTCACGGAGTCCTCTCGACTCTGACGCTGTGCATCATGGGACGGTGTGTCGTGTTTGTCGTTTCTGCCTTCAACCGTGTCCGTTACGTTCCCTGCCTCTCTGTCCCCCTCCTTCCCTTTTAGCAGGGGCTGGACCGAACTGCTGTGATCAGTACTGTGTCTTGTGGGGGATGGGGGCGGCCCGCTGCCTTTTTCCTCAGCCCCCTGTCGGCTTTGGACCCTGTGCACAGACGTTGGCGTTGGTGTGGAGGTAGTGGTGACTCTATCAGCCGACAGCGGTATTGGGGGTCCCTCTCTTGCCGCTTGCTGTGTTGGGGGAGAGGGCCGTGTGTGGGACTTGACCCCCGCCGTCCTGACACTGGCTATCACTGCCTCAGGCTCAAGTCGTGGCACTGTGTCTTCTGCCTCGATTCGTGCAGCTGGACTGTGTGGGGGGTCGGCGTCGCTCTGGACTTGTGAGGAGAGACGGCTGACTAAGTCAGCGCTGCTTGCATCTTGGGCGGAGTTCCTTCCTGTGTGGGTGGAGTTCCATCCTGTGTGGGCTGGAGGCTGGTCCCGTTGTGCAGCGTTCAAGGGCTTCAGGGCGTCAGACGGGACGTTTTCCCTCCTGGCATGCCTGGCACCTACACAAACACCGTCACTCAAACAATAGGAGTCGAGTCAGGTTGGCTCATACCAATGCCCAAGAAAGCTTTCTGTCTGTGTGTCTGTGTGTCTGTTCGTCTGTCTGTCTGTCTGTTTGTCTGTCTGTCTTATGTCTATCTCTCTCTCTCTCTCTCTCTCTCTCTCTCTCTCTCTCTTCCAACTAATGATCTCTTTTTGTGGAAAAACAGGTCATTATCACTTCTTGCCAATAACAATACATGTACTAGTACTTGTTTTTTGACAGCTATCTGTATGTCAATCTCTCCATCTATTTCTCTCTCCCTCCCTCCCTGGGACTGACCTTGACTTGAATGTGTTACAGGACTCAGCACACACGCCACGAGGGATATGAGCAGAAACCCTCTCATTTCTCCTCTTCAAGACAGAAATCGGTTCACCATTCTGAATGTTCCTGGCGCAGTGTGATCAGAACCATGACGTCATTTTACAAGCAGACTCGCACGTCATATCTCGGTAACGCAGGTGCTCGGAACACGTGAAATGTCAGTCTCGGTTGTGCAGACACTACAACTAATAATTATAATGCTGCGTTGCCCAAAACAAATAACGGTTTTGGGTGTGACGAAAAAAAGAACAGGGCCGGAGTGCTATGTTAATTATGAGCAGTTCTTCCACGCCCATTAAAAAAATATGACACTACCAGCATGTTTCCGCATATTGAGCCAGAATTTTTAGTTTGGGCAAATCGAAAATAGTTCTCGAGATAGGTGTGACCACATGACGTCATTTATACTTTCGTCATCGAAGATCTTTCCTATTTCAATCAGTGTCATTTCCCAGTTCTGTGTTCTGCGGTCGTTTTGACTGATTTGACAAGTTAATAAAACCAATGACATTTTATTTTTGCGAAGCAACTGAATATGACAAGAAAAGAAAGCGTGCAGAAGTATTTTTGGGTCCTGCCAGACTGTATGACCAACGATTTCTCCCTTGGAAGAAAATTAAGATGTCTGCTTTTCGTTTGAACGCAAAATCGCAAAGAAATGTTGATCATTTGCGCTGATGGGGTCTATGTCGACCAAAAGAGTGGGATTCTCTGTAGGTCGAGTTCCTGTAGGTGGATTCCCTGTATACCTAAGACTTTAAAATTGGCAATCTAGTATACAGGGAATCCCACAGGGTGCAGGTTTTCAAAAGAACTTGCAAACCATACTCGAATTTCTAAGAAATATCAAAAAAAGATCGAAAAACTTCAAATTCTAACGATGTCGCTAAGCATCACGTGACTTTCATTGATATTGGCGAAACGCTACAGGAACTACACCCTGTATACAAGATTGCCAATTTTAAAGTCTTAGGTATACAGGGAATCCACCTACAGGAACTCGACCTACAGTGAATCCCATTCTTTTGGTCGACATAGACCCCAACAGCATCATTTGCTCCGGAACTGCAACATCAATTTACCATAACTAAACATTCTGGCTCAATATGCGAAAACATAGTCTGGTAGTGTCATATTTTATAAATGGATTTGGAAGAATTGTTCATAATTTACATAGCGCTTCGGCCCTGTTCTTGTTTTCGTCACACCCAAAACCGTTATTTGTTTTGGGCGACGCAGCGTTATAATGCGGAACTATTCTCTAGCATTTCTGAAGCCAGAATATATTTTATTTTTTTCAAATTGCATCTAAAATAGGTTTGTTGTCATGATTTTAAGTAGGTAGGGTGCACACACCCCTCGGACACGTTTTGTAAAAAAAAAAAAAAAAGGACCCCCGGCCCCCCCCCCCCCCCCACATTCAAATGTAGAATTTTTAAAACAAAATCATGAACATTATGAACAAAGTTTATCATATTATTCTGTGTGCGAAAAGAATAAATAAAATATATTCAGGCTTTTGAAATCCCAGAGAAAAGCTCCGCATTTACAAAAAAAAGTAAATACCAAAAAGTAAAAATTGGCCAAATGGCACTTATATTATCATCATTGAAATAATGTTCAAATACCGATATTTCAACACCACGTAAAGAGTGCCCCCGCCTTTGACCCCCCCCCCCCCCCCTATAAACATCATATAATGACAATGACAACAACATTAGAGATATTATAAACAAAATAACCAATTATGCAGTGCTACTGTAAATATATGTCAAATGTCAAAGGTGTCCTTGCCGGGATTATTCAACACAATAGCAGTCAGGCCCGGCTTAGCCCCGGTGTTTCTCATTTACCCTCTCTCAGAAACTTCCAGAATGTTATTCCAATAATAAGAACAGATGAACGTATGTGCTCATACATTTGGATTACAAGACTGGGAGACAATTCAAAAGTATTAACATCAACCCAAGTGTTTTTGATGAAAAATAACTTTGGCATGAGTTATCTCCTTTCCTTGGGAACATTGTAGATACTTGAGCAGCAGGTCTAACTTGGACCGGCACGGTGGCCTAGTGGTAAGGCGTCCGCCCCGTGATCGGGAGGTCGTGGGTTCGAACCCCGGCCGGGTCATACCTAAGACTTTAAAATTGGCAATCTAGTGGCTGCTCCGCCTGGCGTCTGGCATTATGGGGTTAGTGCTAGGACTGGTTGGTCCGGTGTCAGAATAATGTGACTGGGTGAGACATGAAGCCTGTGCTGCGACTTTTGTCTTGTGTGTGGCGCACGTTATATGTCAAAGCAGCACCGCCCTGATATGGCCCTTCGTGGTCGGCTGGGCGTTAAGCAAACAAACAAACAAACAAACAAACAAACAAACAAACAAGGTCTAACTTGAACTCTTTACATTCGTGACAATGATCAGACATGCCATCCTCAACTCAGGTCAAAATGAGTTCGGCTCATTCTATCCCTGACAGGATGCCTTGGTTTTCCTTGTCTGGCGAGGAAATCGATTTTTTTTATTTTTTTTTACATATTTAGATCTTTTCGTAATGTGTTATGGATGTAAGCAGATTCGCGATTGTCGACAATGATTTTTCATGGTGTTGTGTAATTTTTAAATTACAAAGGAATTGATATGTAAGACAGTTTCAAGCGAGCTATTTTTCGCGGCTGTATTTACTGTGCAAACAACTCTAAATATGGCAAAAGTGTCACGTGATAATCAACCGTTTGGTTTCCGCGCTCGCTGGAGCAGACGATTTTTTGACAGTGATGCAACCATATATTACGGTCTCCTTCCGGCAGCAGTCCCACAATTTCGACTTGTTTTGACCTTAGAACGATGTCTTTATCATAACTGTGAAGAACAGAACGGAGATCACTGTCGAAGTCGGCCAATCTGCAATCATTTTCGTCTCGCGAACACTGCTCGTGAACAACATATGGGAGATAACTCTGTATTCTTGTTTTGATAGATTTGCGTAGGACTTTAGCGTCCGGTCAGAGAGATAACTGGCGATAGCCGTTGAGCGATGATGATCAGAATGCAGACATGCTAAGTTACCCCCTTTCAATGTGTGGGCGTATTTTGTAGTGTGCTCCACTAACTCAGGAGATGTTGTCAACTTTGGCCACCCGGCGTCGGCTGGGTCGGCGGAGAGGGGTAGGGAAGATAGACACAGGACTAAAGAATACCATGCCAGTTATATTTTCTTTATTCCTGTGTCTATCTTCCCTCCTCCTCTCCGCCGACCCGACCGAAGCCGGGTGGCCACAAGCCACAACATACACAGTTGACTACATCTCCTGAGTTAGTGAAGCACACTACAAAATAGGTGTGTGTCTTTGTGTCCGTGAGTGATGGTCCAGCGAGTCCGGCCCTAACACAGAGTTCTCCTTCCCCTTGTTACAAATGTATAACCAAGCAAGAGTTACCTCCCTGTGCTTCTATCATTGTTAAACAATAAAGGGTAAACAAAACAAAACAAGAGAACCACGGCAACATTATTTCATGTGCCTATGTTTGTTAAGAAACTCGACCGAGTCGAATTAGGTACACCTGCACCGTTACGCTCGTCACGTGACAAGGACACTCGTACTGTCAGCCATTTTCGAGTCTTTACGGAGCGGATCAGCCTGTCCCCTATATCATCACTGCAACCGACGTTAGTGTGTGCTCGCCTCTGTCTTCACATTTAACACGTAAGTTACCTTTAGGTTCTGTTACTGCTATGTGTGTTTTGTGTTAGCGTTGTGAGAATAACTGAGTGTATGATCAGTGTTGCTTCCGCCGGCAACACATAACGTAGGCCGAGACAGACCAAGCGATAAAATGGCACTGCGGTTCATGTGCCCTCAAAACAGCCATTGGAAACAGGCGAACGTTCCAGCTCTTTTTATCTGTTGTTAAAGGTTGTGTGGTGTGATTATCGCTTGGTTAAATGTAACAAAAGAAGCGTAGCCCCGAATTATTATTGCCACTCCGAGGGCTCCTGCCTTTCATGAAGAGATCAGAAACCGTAAGACGGCCCAATTTCTGTGTTTAAAAATAAACACTAGTGGGTCCCCAACTGACGACCACACCAGGCTGAATGAGTGACAGCAAGACATAAACGAAAGTCGGATTGTCGGGCTTGGTCGTGTCGCACTGGGCATTGCAACACTGGGGCTGTGGCTGGAATCAGTCGGCCCTGTTATGAATGCACTGACACAGTCACATAGATACATTGACTCACACACGCACACACACTGTTAAAACAAGTATGCAGCAGCACTACAGTCACACACACACACACACACACACACACACACACACACACACACACAGTGACACACATGACACGCGGCACACACACACATGACACGCACATACACACACACACACACACACACACACAGTGACACACATGACACGCGGCACACACACACGTACACATACACACACACACACACACACAATGACACACACACACACTGTCACACAAACTCACGGCACACACTGACATACACATACACACATACACACACACACAGTGACACTCATGTGACTGACACATGCCACGCCGCACACACATCGCTCTGCGTTTCTCTCTCTCTCTCCCCCCCCCCCTCTCTCTCTCTCTCTCTCTCTCTCTCTCTCTCTCTCTCTCTCCCCCTCTCTCTCTCTCTCTCTCTCTCTCTCTCTCTCTCTCTCTCGCTCTCTCTCTCTCTGTCTCTCGCTCTTTCTCTCTTTGTGTGTCTCTCGCTCTGCTCTCTCTCTCTCTCTCTCTCTCTCTCTCTCTCTCTCTCTCTCTCTCTCTCTCTTTTGTTTTCTCTCTTTATAAACGAGTTGGCTTTAGAAGTTATTGAAAAAGGAAGACATGGTGCACAGTTTTTGAATGATTATATGGAGCTATTTATTTTATTATTGGCTGATGATGTTCTTCTATTATCTGAGACTGTGGTTGGTCTACAGACGCAGTTGAATAATTTGCAACATGCAGCATCAAATTTACACCTTAAAGTAAATATGAATAAGAGTAATATTGTTGTTTTTCGGAAGGGTGGATACTTGAGTGTAAGAGAGAAATGGAAAAAGATAATGCCAGTGGTTAATGTTTATAAGTATTTAGGAATATTGTTCTCCACAACCTCGCGCCCCCTAATTGGCGTAGAGGCGCGTCCCCCGGGTGGTGGATGGGGGAGCCTTCTCTACTAACTTCTGAGAGAAGGTCGCATCACTCTCGATGCCGTGAACCTAATTAGGATCTTTTTCTTGTTTCTTCTCTATTTCTGCCTCCCCAAAGTCCTTTTACTTTCCTTTTCTCACCCATAAAATTCTTCACTTTTTACCCTTGTTAAGTGGTTCTTGTATAGAATATAGTCAATGTTTGTAAAGATTTTAGTCAAGCAGTATGTAAGAAATGTTTAGTCCTTTGTACTGGAAACTTGCATTCTCCCAGTAAGGTCATATATTGTACTACGTTGCAAGCCCCTGGAGCAATTTTTTGATTAGTGCTTTTGTGAACAAGAAACACTTAACAAGTGGCTCTATCCCATCTCCCCCCTTTCCCCTATCCCATATCCCCCCTTTCCCTCGTCGCGATATAACCTTCGTGGTTGAAAACGACGTTAAACACCAAATAAAGAAAGAAAGTTCTCCACAAAACTCAGTTTTACCGCCACTTGTTGTGACCTTGTAAGCAAAGCGAAAAACGCATTGTTGTGTATATATTACAAAATTTGTCCAAGCTTGGTAATAATAATTTGAAAGTTTATTTAAAATTATTTGATTCTCAGGTTTTGCCAATTGCAATATATGGAGCTGAACTGTGGGGTCTTGAGAATTCTGCATTACAGTCTGAAAAAGTTCATTTATTTGCCCTAAAGAAATTTCTTGGTGTTGGATCACGCACACCCAACGATTTTGTGTACGGAGAGATGAATAGGTATCCCATTTATGTGAATGCTGCAATACGTTGTGTTAAATACTGGTTGAAGTTGTTAAGAATGGACGTAAATAGATTGCCACATAAAGCCTATAAAATGTTGCGTGAACTGGATGAAAGAGGTAAAAGAAACTGGGTGTCTAGCGTACGTTGTAAATTATGTCAGAATGGTTTTGGGTTTGTATGGATGAATCAAGGAGTGCAAGATGAGAACCGTTTTTTGAAAGATTTCAGAGAAAGATTGATTGATTGTAGATGGCAGGAATGGAATTTTCATGTTCAGAACAGTGATAGATTTGCGTTATACATTTTGCACTGTGCACGAAGTAAAACCTTATTTATTATTGAACATGGATAGGCATTTGAAAATTATTATGGCAAGATTCCGAGGTGGAATAACAGAACTATTTGTGCACGTTAATCGATATAAGAGATACGATGCGGATATGTTGTTATGCCCATTGTGCAGGGAACGTAAGGAAGATGAGTTTCATTTTGTGCTTTGTTGCCCCGCACTTCGTGATTTGCGATGCCAGTTTATTCCTGCTAAATTTTATAGAAACCCAAGTTTACACAAGTTTTCTATGCTTATGGCATCTGTGAATGAAGGTATTGTTCGAAAGTTGTCAGTTTATGTGTACAAAGCATTTCGGCAACGTAGTGTTGTTATGTCTTAGTTCATGTAAGCCTACGATATATTTTATTTGAAATGTAATGTCTTAGTTCGTGTATGATTTATTTCATTTGATTTGTGAGCAAATGTCATTATGTCATTGTATATATATATGTTCACCCCCCTCATAAGGGGCTATGGCCTAAATGAGTAAACAATCCAATCTCTCTCTCTCTGTCTCTCTCTAACCGCGATATCCAGTACACAACAAAGTAGCACAAGTTAAAAGTGACACTTAATAATATCTTACAAGAAAAATGTCTCTCGTCGCCCCAAGAACTATACAGTTCAGGTTCGGGGTTGTAACAATGTGACCACACACCAGGAATACCTGAAACTAAACGTTTCAGCGCTGAGTTATTCAAATTGAAAAGGGCTATGTTTTGAGTGGGCATTCCAGACTGTAATTCTCAGTGTGACTCCTTTTTGCGCGAGTCATAATTTTCGTCCTACCTTTCGACGCTGAGCATTTCATGCGCTATTCCTAGAGATACAGATTTGAAAATGAACCGAGAGCTATTGAGTTCGTTTTGGGAGTTGAACAGATGACAACACACACGAAGAAGGTCTTAGAACTAGTGTTTGAGCGTTCTATTTTTCAAATCTTAATGCTGTGTTTGGTAGTCATTTCAGACCGCGATATTCTCCAAGGGTCATTGTGTTTATTTCTGTTATGCGAAGCGTTTTAGCCCTGTATGGCACGGAATGTGCACGCTCAAGCTAGACAGTAGGTTTGGCTTCCTCAATCCAACGGTCTGAATCTGCTTTGACGAATTGGTATCTATCAGGACTAAATCAAATATGATGACGGACGGAAGTCCGAACTCCTGACACAGGAGAGCTGGATGAAGCAAACCACACGCTGATTAAAATTCATTTAATTATTTGGCAAAGTTTCGGCGCAGTTTTGAGCAAATCATTGCAGGTGTTTCTAAATTACAGTACAGCAAGTGCCCCTTAAACGTGTTAAGGTCCAAATCGTCAGAAAACTTTCCAAAATAGCGCTTTAGGTATGCTATCTGTACACAACTGGCATATGGATGATATTCTCTGGTTTGTTGTTGCAGCGTGAGAAATGGCGACGTCTTCACTCCCGGTAGACCCGAATGAAATGCAATGCAGCATTTGTCACGAACTTTTCGTGGAACCCAAAATTCTTCCCTGTGGTCACTTGCTGTGTCGTCAATGCCTGTTGTCATGGCTTCAATCACAAGCGGAAGCCGCCCGGTGTCCACTCGGGCGTTGTTCCATAATAGACGAGAAGGACAGGAGAAGCGGGAAAAGTGTTGTAGACATTGCAGACAGTTTCCTGACAGACAGGGCAATGGCGGCGCTGGTAGAGGCCCACCGCCTTCTGTCCGAGCAGCACGTGTGTTGTGTCTGTGTCAACGTGTCCGCTGTGTGTGTGTGCATGGACTGTGGAGACACGCTCTGTCAGAAGTGCACGACGCTGCACAAGAAACAGTCGGCCACCAAACATCACGCCGTGCACAAGCTGTCCTCACTCACGACACAAACACTGGCCGCTAAAAGTCGCAGCGCATGCGCCGTCCATGCCGACACACTTCCGGTAAAGTTCTGCCCCGCACACCGTGTGTCAGTGTGCCTGCATTGTGCCACCACCGCTCACCGCCAGTGCCCGGATGTGAGGGACGTGGAGGAGAGACGGGGGGAGGCAAGGGCGACGCTAAGAGAGCTGGCCAGCACGCTGGCTGCCCAGGAAGCGGAAGTGGCGCGAGGCATCGGTCAAGCAGACGATCAACTGACAGACATAGACCGCCAGACCAAGGCGTCCATTGCTGAAACAGACGCCATCTTTGACCATCTGACGTCAGTCATCAACACACATCGCCGTCAGGTCACGGGCACGATATTAAAAACGAGCTCAGACAAAAAGGCGGCGACACAGGACAGGAAAAACGTCCTGCTTAACCACCGAGGAAAGCTGATACTACACAAGCGTTTCGTAGAACGGTCTGAAGGGGTTGTCACTCGTGATGACGTCACAGCTTTGACCTCTGAGATGAAACCCTTTGTCAACGGTCATGTGGGCAGCACTTCGGCCTTGCTGACCCCTGCTGACGTCACACGCAGACTCACGGTGATGAGGGAGCAAGAAGAGATGTACAACGTCACCAAAGCCTTGTCTGCTCTGATAACCATCAAGGACATTCCCATCGCTGACGGGGATACTAGCGGAGTAAGTTCAAAATACTTGTTATTTTGTTTGTTTGTTTGTTTCTTTGTTTGTTAGTAAACATTCAACATTGTCATCATTTTCACGAGTTTTCATTCACAAGCACCTGGGAAATAAATCTCATGTTCCCCGGGGAATAAATCCCCGGTTACCATAGTTGCAGGAAGCCCTATTACATGGATAATCAAAAGCAAACCCAATAGAAACGCTCGAGGATTCTTCGGCTCTTTTCATTGGCGTTTCCCCAGACCTAAACAGACGACACTGCTTCGCCAAGTTCCAAATACGAACTGGCAAACTGGCAAATGTAAACAAAAAACAAAACTACCTCATCAAAGGTCATACATTTATGCTTTATCGCAAACAAATGAAACCTATCGATATGTTTTATCTTCTCACAAAGTCATGGAGTGCGTGTATCTCTGTTTGGAGAAACACGAACGTAAGTTTAAGTCAAACCAATTGACCCCTGACACACACATTTTGACCCGTGCACAAGACGTTGTATCGATAAACTACGCGCAAATAAAAAAATAATAATAAAAAAGCAAAGAACATAGCAACAAGAAATGAAGACATCTGACAAAGCCGAGCAAGCAGAATGACAAGTCTAATGAAAAACAGAGAGGCAATGAGAAACAAGATCGCGATTATCTTTCCTTCGCGGCACGACGCAAATCGTTTGTGTCCTTTGACCCAATTCGTGCAGTGCTGCACGATGCAAATCTTCTGTGACCTTTGACTCAACGTAGCTTCAATATTCGATTACTAATATTTACCACTGAAAACCGAGGGGTGGAATACCGAGAGGGGCAGGGTGGTAGGGCGATGGTGAAATGTAATGAAGAGACACGTGTAGCAATAAGAGAGAACCGATTCTGCAATAACACAAACAAGAACAAAAAACCCAACACTGACCTATATGAATATTTAATCAATAATATGATCGTCTGCGTTGCAGGTGTGCAAATGAAGGGTTGGGGGGGGGGGGGGGTAACTTGATCATTAATTTGTGTGTGTCAGTGTTTGTGTTCATGTACTGATTGTGAGGGAGGGGGAGGGTGGGGTGTGTTTCAGGTTTTGGTGTGGGTATGAAACGAGCAAAACAATACCCACACCACAAAATCTTGGAGGCAAAAAACACTCGCCGTCGCATCATTTTGTCCGCACAATATTATATGCACCAACAACCGGAAAGAAAGGTGACAATGGAAAAAGACTCATCTTTGCTTCCTGCGATTCCTTGCCCCCGACGTCGCACGATAATCCACATAACAGATCTGTTGTGAGATGGTCAACGCTGACTGTGCAAGCAAATCACCTCGTTTGAAATACGACAATCCCATCGCTCGAATGCAACATGTGGGCACTATCGTCTCAAAGGCGCTTGCTGTTGCTTTCACACACCACTCTGTAGTCGGAACCTACAGAACTTCGCATCCTCAAACCTGACATACTTGTCTCAACATTATAAACTCAAATCACACACAGTAAGTTGCTTTCGCACGCCAGCTTTGAACAACGTGCTGGGGCCCCGAACATGCATTATAATAACAGAACTCGCGTTTCAAACCATGGCTCCCTGTGTTGATTTTTCACTTAATGTTGAACCACCAAAATGATGACAAAAACGATGTTTGATGGTTTATTGCCAGACCAGCTTTTTTGTCGGTCCTCGGGGGGCATATCGACTTTTGTTTCATATTTATTGACCGCGGCCTTCGGCCTTGGTCAATAAATATGAAACAAAAGACGATATGCTCCCCCTCGGACCGACAAAAAAGCTGGTCTGTCAACAACCCATCAAACATCTTATAGTGTTATATGCCTGTTGAGTATCTTGTTCGTCCAACATTGTTATATGCCTGTTGAGTATCTTGTTCGTCCAACATTGTTATATGCCTGTTGAGTATCTTGTTCGTCCAACGTTGTTATATATGCCTGTTGAGTATCTTGTTCGTCCAACATTGTTATATGCCTGTTGAGTATCTTGTTCGTCCAACATTGTTATATGCCTGTTGAGTATCTTGTTCGTCCAACATTGTTATATGCCTGTTGAGTATCTTGTTCGTCCAACATTGTTATATATGCCTGTTGAGTATCTTGTTCGTCCAACATTGTTATATATGCCTGTTGAGTATCTTGTTCGTCCAACATTGTTATATGCCTGTTGAGTATCTTGTTCGTCCAACATTGTTATATGCCTGTTGAGTATCTTGTTCGTCCAACATTGTTATATGCCTGTTGAGTATCTTGTTCGTCCAACGTTGTTATATATGCCTGTTGAGTATCTTGTTCGTCCAACATTGTTATATGCCTGTTGAGTATCTTGTTCGTCCAACATTGTTATATGCCTGTTGAGTATCTTGTTCGTCCAACATTGTTATATGCCTGTTGAGTATCTTGTTCGTCCAACATTGTTATATTATGCCTGTTGAGTATCTTGTTCGTCCAACATTGTTATATATGCCTGTTGAGTATCTTGTTCGTCCAACATTGTTATATGCCTGTTGAGTATCTTGTTCGTCCAACATTGTTATATGCTTGTTGAGTATCTTGTTCGTCCAACATTGTTATATGCCTGTTGAGTATCTTGTTCGTCGACCGGCACGGTTGGCCTAGTGGTAAGGCGTCCGCCCCGTGATCGGGAGGTCGTGGGTTCGAACCCCGGCCGGGTCATACCTAAGACTTTAACATTGGCAATCTAGTGGCTGCTCCGCCTGGCGTGTGGCATTATGGGGTTAGTGCTAGGACTGGTTGGTCCGGTGTCAGAATAATGTGACTGGGTGAGACATGAAGCCTGTGCTGCGACTTCTGTCTTGTGTGTGGCGCACGTTATATGTCAAAGCAGCACCGCCCTGATATGGCCCTTCGTGGTCGGCTGGTCGTTAAGCAAACACGAAAACAAACAAATCTTGTTCGTCCAACATTGTTATATGCCTGTTGAGTATCTTGTTCGTCCAACATTGTTATATGCCTGTTGAGTATCTTGTTCGTCCAACATTGTTATATGCCTGTTGAGTATCTTGTTCGTCCAACATTGTTATATGCCTGTTGAGTATCTCGTTCGTCCAACATTGTTATATGCCTGTTGAGTATCTCGTTCGTCCAACATTGTTATATGCCTGTTGAGTATCTCGTTCGTCCAACATTGTTATATGCCTGTTGAGTATCTCGTTCGTCCACCATTGTTATATGCCTGTTGAGTATCTTGTTCGTCCAACATTGTTATATGCCTGTTGAGTATCTCGTTCGTCCAACATTGTTATATGCCTGTTGAGTATCTTGTTCGTCCAACATTGTTATATGCCTGTTGAGTATCTTGTTCGTCCAACATTGTTATATGCCTGTTGAGTATCTCGTTCGTCCAACATTGTTATATTATGCCTGTTGAGTATCTTGTTCGTCCAACATTGTTATATGCCTGTTGAGTATCTTGTTCGTCCAACATTGTTATATGCCTGTTGAGTATCTCGTTCGTCCAACATTGTTATATGCCTGTTGAGTATCTTGTTCGTCCAACATTGTTATATGCCTGTTGAGTATCTTGTTCGTCCAACATTGTTATATGCCTGTTGAGTATCTTGTTCGTCCAACATTGTTATATGCCTGTTGAGTATCTTGTTCGTCCAACATTGTTATATGCCTGTTGAGTATCTTGTTCGTCCAACATTGTTATATGCCTGTTGAGTATCTTGTTCGTCCAACATTGTTATATGCCTGTTGAGTATCTTGTTCGTCGACCGGCACGGTTGGCCTAGTGGTAAGGCGTCCGCCCCGTGATCGGGAGGTCGTGGGTTCGAACCCCGGCCGGGTCATACCTAAGACTTTAACATTGGCAATCTAGTGGCTGCTCCGCCTGGCGTCTGGCATTATGGGGTTAGTGCTAGGACTGGTTGGTCCGGTGTCAGAATAATGTGACTGGGTGAGACATGAAGCCTGTGCTGCGACTTCTGTCTTGTGTGTGGCGCACGTTATATATGTCAAAGCAGCACCGCCCTGATATGGCCCTTCGTGGTCGGCTGGGCGTTAAGCAAACAAACAAACAAATCTTGTTCGTCCAACATTGTTATATGCCTGTTGAGTATCTTGTTCGTCCAACATTGTTATATGCCTGTTGAGTATCTTGTTCGTCCTCTTTAAAGACCGATAGGTTATAATTGACAACCAAACCACGAGAAAATAAAAGTTATTAGTTTATTAAAGATGATATTCTTTGGTAGATCGAAGTAATAACAATAACAAAACTTGATTTTCGATTAAAATAAATCCACTAAAATGGAAAAGTGACTTTCTAATGTGAGGTGCTCTGAACTGTTTTTCTTTTTACAACAATTTGGGCAACATTTAATCATACAGTACTCCTCGGATAAGGTGACCCCCCTTGGGACCAAAAAAAATCGTGATCTTATCCGAGGGACACGTTAACCGATCCTCGGATAAGATCAATTTCAGTAGAAAAAAATTGATCTTATCCGAGGAGATCAGAGTTTAGTTTGGGGCCCCATAAAGACTTCCCGCCAATTGAAAGTCAATGACGTAATAATGGGCAGATCCAGAGAGAGACACACACTGACATACATACTGACACTGACACAGAGACCATCAGCTGCATTAGAGAGAGAGAGAGAGAGAGAGAGAGAGAGAGAGAGAGAGAGAGAGAGAGAGAGAGAGAGAGAGAGAGAGGATGTGAGGTAAGACAGACAGACATAGAAAGAGAGACACAGACAAACTGATCATGACAGACAGAGATAAAGAGAGCAGACGGAGAGAGAGACATAGAGTTAAAAAGAGGGAGATCGAGAGAGAGAGAGAGAGAGTAGGGGGGGGAATTGAAAGGAAGAGAGAGAGAGGGAGAGAGAGAGAGAGAGAGAGAGAGAGAGAGAGAGAGAGAGAGAGAGAGAGAGAGAGAGAGAAAGAGACATGATAGAAGAGAGAGAGATGGCCAGAGGGGCAAAGATAGAGAGAAAGAGAGAGAGGAGAGGGGTCGGAGACAGAGAGTGACAGACAGACAGACAGAAACAGAGACCATGAGAGAAGAGAGAGAGGGGGAACGAAAGAGAGAGACTGACTGACTATTAGGGTTTAACGTCCTCTTAGACCAACTGGTCTATATTGGGACAGGTATTGGTAATACGTTGAAGATATGGTGTGATACTTTGATTCGAACAAGCCCGCTGTGGCTTTCTTCTTTGACACATCAGCATTGGGTTTCAATCAATCAATCAATGAGTCTTATATCGCGCATATTCCGTGGGTACAGTTCTAGGCGCTCTGCAGTGATGCCGTGTGAGATGAATTTTTATACGGCCAGTAGATTGCAGCCATTTCGGCGCATATTTACCTTTCACGGCCTATTATTCCAAGTCACACGGGTATAGGTAGACAATTATTAACTGTGCCTAAGCAATTTTGCCAGGAAAGACCCTTTTGTCAATCGTGGGATCTTTAACGTGCACACCCAATTTAGTGTACACGGGGGGAGGTTCGGACACCGAAGAGAGTCTGCACACAAAGTTGACTCTGTGAAATAAATTTCCGCCGAACCTGGGATCGAACTCACGCTGACAGCGGCCAACTGAATACAAATCCAGCGCGCTACCAACTGAGCTATATCCCCGCCCCAAAGAGAGAGAGAGAGAGAGAGAGAGCTTCCAAATATCGTCAAAGTATCGAAATACGATCATGATAATCGGAGACGAGAGATGATGCATGCGTGTCTTCGTGTTTTCCAAGCCCTGAGACTTTCGCTGTGAACGTGGGATCTTTTTCGTGCGCATGTGTGCACACGGGGGTGTTCGGACACCGAAGAGAGTCTGCACAAAGTTGACTCCGAGAAATAAATCTCTCGCCGAACGTGGGGATCGAACCCACGCTGATAGCGACCAACTGGCTACAAAGCCAGCGCACTACCAACTGAGCTACGTCCCCGCCCCAAAGAGAGAGAGAGAGAGAGAGCTTCCAAATATCTCAAATCTTCAACAATGTCTTTTATTTTGGCCTAAAATTGGCACTACTCAGCAGCACACGGAAACCGGCAGGAAAACAAGCAGACGTGACATGACGAACTGGCAATTTGATTGGTTCAACGACTTTTTTGGCGGGAACTATTTTCCAAGTTTTATTTGCGAAAGATTTCCTCATCCTTCTCTTTGGGGTAAAATAATCGGGCCAAATAATCTGATTTGTGCGTCACTTCTCTTTTGACGTCATATGGAGAAAAAACCTGTCAAGGCCGCAAAATTGGGAGATTTTTTTCCGTTTCAGTTTCGCTTGATCTTAAACGGTGGTCTTCTGCATTTAGAGACCAGAACGGGGGTCACCTAAAAAGAGGTGTTCCCGTATCCGAGGTCACGCTAAGCGAGGTTTTCTTAGTCATACAAAGAAGGCTTTAGGTCGGGACCAACACCCTGATTGATGTTATCAGAGGTGTGACCTTAAACGGTAGTGACGTTAACCGGGGGGGTACTGTAATCTGATGACGTTTACATTTGTGCGTCACTTCTCTTTTGACGTCATATGGAGAAAAAACCTGTCAAGGCCGCAAAATTGGGAGATTTTTTTCCTTTCAGTTTCGCTTGATCTTAAACCGTGGTCTTCTGCATTTAGAGACCAGAACGGGGGTCACCTAAAAAGAGGTGTTCCCGTATCCGAGGTCACGCTAAGCGAGGTTTTCTTAGTCATACAAAGAAGGCTTTAGGTCGGGACCAACACCCTGATTGATGTTATCAGAGGTGTGACCTTAAACGGTAGTGACGTTAACCGGGGGGTACTGTAATCTGATGACGTTTACATTTGTGCGTCACTTCTCTTTTGACGTCATATGGAGAAAAAACCTGTCAAGGCCGCAAAATTGGGAGATTTTTTTCTTTCAGTTTCGCTTGATCTTAAACGGTGGTCTTCTGCATTTAGAGACCAGAACGGGGGTCACCTAAAAAGAGGTGTTCCCGTATCCGAGGTCACGCTAAGCGAGGTTTTCTTAGTCATACAAAGAAGGCTTTAGGTCGGGACCAACACCCTGATTGATGTTATCAGAGGTGTGACCTTAAACGGTAGTGACGTTAACCGGGGAGTACTGTATCGAGCGAGTGAACATTTTTTTTATTTTTATTTTTATTTTGCAGCCGGCATCGTTCTATTTCCATGACAACCACGGGACGAACATCGTCCTCAGTAACAACCATAAGACAGCAGAGAGGAAGGGCCGCGGTTACCGAAACGGAATCGTTGTGTCTCGGTATCCCATCGAGGTCAACAAGCTGTATGAGGTAAATGGGTGTATCCTACAGACGTGAGAGAGAGCAACCATGTCATAACTGCACCATATCTTCACGTGTGTGCATATCATGTAAATTAGAGCGGGTCGAACTACAGTCTGACAGAGACCTCAAGAGTAATTTTCTACTGCTTATGATGACCAAACATTTGTCGTTTCCTCTGTACGAATTTTGAGAATTCGAAGGTGACGTTATAACTTTTTTCGTAGATTCTTTTTGCACTTCATTTCGTTTTTGACGTCAGAGATTTGGAAGAGAGGTTCAGGATGACGCATTCTTAGTGGATTGTGTTTGGAAATAACTCTGGCAGAATGTTAAAGGGGCGTGGCAGAGTAAGAGCCCCTTTTACTGATGCAAGCTTTTCAAAGTGAGACAAAGCAACTAAGACCTCTTTCTTTCTTTATTTGGTGTTCAACGTCGTTTTCAACCATTCAAGGTTATATCGCGACGGACTAAGACCTCTGCTTGGATTGTAACCTGGCATAGCGACGAACAACCCACTCTGGTTATCATGTGTATGTTATGCAGCGTGCGCTTTTTATACCAATAAACACCTAACCCTGATTGTCATGCGTGTGGTAATGATGGTAATTATGGTAATTATGGTAATTATGCATACCAAACATCAACAGCGTAAAGTTTTGTTAAATAAAGTGTTTCCTGTAAAGCCGGCCTTCCTGTCAAACTTCGAAGTCAATTCATAAAAAAAAAATTCCCACCCGGCACAGGTAGCATTCAGGACGTTCAGTTTTTGGATGTGTCCAACTAAAGGGAGGGTCATACCCCATGCATGTGTCCAACTAAAGGGAGGGTCATACCCCATGCATGTGTCCAACTAAAGGGAGGGTCATACCCCATGCATGTGTCCAACTAAAGGGAGGGTCATACCCCATGCATGTGTCCAACTAAAGGGAGGGTCATACCCCAGGCATGTGTCCAACTAAAGGGAGGGTCATCCCCCATGCATGTGTCCAACTAAAGGGAGGGTCATACCCCATGCATGTGTCCAACTAAAGGGAGGGTCATACCCCATGCATGTGTCCAACTAAAGGGGTGGTCATACCCCATGCATGTGTCCAACTAAAGGGGTGGTCATACCCCATGCATGTGTCTAACTAAAGGGGTGGTCATACCCCATGCATGTGTCCAACTAAAGGGGTGGTCATACCCCATGCATGTGTCCAACTAAAGGTGTGGCCATACCCCATGCATGTGTCTAACTAAAGGGAGGGTCATACCCCATGCATGTGTCCAACTAAAGGGGTTGTCATACCCCATGCATGTGTCCAACTAAAGGGGTGGTCATACCCCATGCATGTGTCCAACTAAAGGGGTGGTCATACCCCATGCATGTGTCCAACTAAAGGGGTGGTCATACCCCATACATATGTCCAACTAAAGGGAGGGTCATCCCCCATGCATGTGTCCAACTAAAAGGGTGGTCATACCCCATGCATGTGTCCAACTAAAAGGGTGGTCATACCCCATGCATGTGTCCAACTAAAGGTGTGGCCATACCCCATGCATGTGTCTAACTAAAGGGAGGGTCATACCCCATGCATGTGTCCAACTAAAGGGGTTGTCATACCCCATGCATGTGTTCAACTAAAGGGGTGGTCATACCCCATGCATGTGTCCAACTAAAGGGGTGGTCATACCCCATGCATGTGTCCAACTAAAGGGGTGGTCATACCCCATGCATGTGTCCAACTTAAGGGAGGGTCATCCCCCATGCATGTGTCCAACTAAAGGGAGGGTCATACCCCAGGCATGTGTCAAACTAAAGGGAGGGTCATACCCCAGGCATGTGTCAAACTAAAGGGAGGGTCATTCCCCAGGCATGTGTCAAACTAAAGGGAGGGTCATACCCCAGGCATGTGTCAAACTAAAGGGAGGGTCATACCCCAGGCATGTGTCAAACTAAAGGGAGGGTCATACCCATGCATGTGTCCAACTAAAGGGAGGGTCATACCCCATGCATGTGTCCAACTAAAGGGAGGGTCATACCCCAGGCATGTGTCAAACTAAAGGGAGGGTCATACCCCAGGCATGTGTCAAACTAAAGGGAGGGTCATTCCCCATGCATGTGTCCAACTAAAGGGGTGGTCATACCCCATGCATGTGTCCAACTAAAGGGGTGGTCATACCCCATGCATGTGTCTAACTAAAGGGGTGGTCATACCCCATGCATGTGTCCAACTAAAGGGGTGGTCATACCCCATACATGTGTCCAACTAAAGGGAGGGTCATACCCCATGCATGTGTCCAACTAAAGGGAGGGTCATCCCCCTTGCATGTGTCCAACTAAAGGGAGGGTCATACCCCATGCATGACCTGGCCAGACCTGAGATAGTGACTAGAAATATTGGCACGGAAAGGACTGCGCTTTTAAAATGGCCATAGGCCTACTCGTGACGGTGGAGGGATGGTCTTATCCTTGTCCAATGGCCATAGGCCTAGTAGTGACAGTGGAGGGGTGGTCTTATCCTTGTCAAATGGCCATAGGCCTAGTAGTGACAGTGGAGGGGTGGTCTTATCCTTGTCAAATGGCCATAGGCCTAGTAGTGACAGTGGAGGGATGGTCTTATCCTTGTCAAATGGCCATAGGCCTACTATAGTGACAGTGGAGGGATGGTCTTATCCTTATCAAAGGGCCATAGACCTACTAGTGACAGTGGAGGGATGGTCTTATCCTTGTCAAATGGCCAAATGCCTACAAGTGACAGTGGAGGGGTGGTCGTATCCTTGTCAAATGGCCAAATGCCTACAAGTGACAGTGGAGGGGTGGTCGTATCCTTGTCAAATGGCCATAGGCCTACTAGTGACAGTGGAGGGGTGGTCGTATCCTTGTCAAATGGCCATAGGCCTACTATAGTGACAGTGGAGGGGTGGTCTTATCCTTGTCAAATGGCCATAGGCCTACTAGTGACAGTGGAGGGATGGTCGTATCCTTGTCAAATGGCCAAATGCCAACAAGTGACAGTGGAGGGGTGGTCGTATCCTTGAGGGGTGGTCTTATCCTTGTCAAATGGCTAAAGGCCTACTAGTGACAGTGGAGGGGTGGTCTTATCCTTGTCAAATGGCTAAAGGCCTACTAGTGACAGTGGAGGGGTGGTCTTATCCTTGTCAAATGGCCATAGGCCTACTAGTGACAGATGAGGGGTGGTCTTATCCTTGTCAAATGCCTAGGCAGAGTTGAGGTAGGGTACTGAACTGTTTTCACGGGAAGGTATGACGGCTTACTATCGCCAAAACCGCATCATTGAAATGTTCACGTAAAAATTACAATTATGTGGTGGAAGTTACTAATTTTCACGCGAAATGTACAATTATATGGTGAAAATGACTCATTTTCTTCCAAAGATAATGATTTACTTTCAGTTTTGGCTCAAGTAATCCGTCTGGAAGTGAGCCAGATCTAAACATTATTAATGTTGGCGCTAGTACGCCGTGATAGAAAGGACTGTACATTTATAATTTCGATACATGTCCAAGTCGAGGGAGGATATTGATCTTGTGTGACCTGCCTATGATTATTTGGGGAAGCGTTGGAACTGTGTTCACATGTTGCACGTGTGTAGATATGCATGGACAAGGCTGACGGACCAGAGGGCTGGTACTTACCGGTGGGCGTTGTGACGTCATCACCCTTCTCTATGACCTTGCCGGCAAGGTCCGGTTTCTGGGACAAGGCCGTGGTGGTGTGGGCAGGCAACGTCACGGATCATGGAGCTCAGGTTAGCATGACGTCATGGTGGTGATGAGAGGTGGCGGTCATCTCTGTCTGTTGGTCTGTCTGTGAGTGTCTCTTTTTGTCTCCATCATTCTCTGTCTCCATGTGTGTGTGTGTGTGTGTGTGTGTGTCTGTGTCTGCGTGTGTGTCTGTGTGACTTCAGTTTATCATGGTATTAAACCGTTGTGTACCCCACCACGGAGCTGACTAGGCTTTTACATGGTATTAAACCGTTGTGTACCCCACCACGAAGCTGATAAGGCTTTTACATGGTATTAAACCGTTGTGTACCCCACCACGAAGCTGATAAGGCTTTTACATGGTATTAAACCGTTGTGTACCCCACCACGGAGCTGATAAGGCTTTTACATGGTATTAAACCGTTGTGTACCCCACCACGAAGCTGATAAGGCTTTTACATGGTATTAAACCGTTGTGTACCCCACCACGAAGCTGACTAGGCTTGTACATGGTATTAAACCGTTGTGTACCTCACCACGAAGCTGACTAGGCTTGTACATGGTATTAAACCGTTGTGTACCCCACCACGAAGCTGACTAGGTTTGTACATGGTATTAAACCATCTCTCCACTTGGACACGTACACACATCAATACCTTGACTGCTTTCTGTGTTGAGTCACAATCTGTCGAATTAATTTCTTGAAAAGCCTCTAGTTGCTTTTTTTAAAAATTAATTGATCCACACATTCCAACTGTGCTCAGACAGCGCCCAGGCTGTTCCGAAGTGTTGGGAATGTGACCAAATGGAGGGGTAGTCGTATACCATGTACATGCCTGTGTTGGGAATGTGACCAAATGGAGGGGAAGTCGTATACCATGTACATGCCTGTGTTGGGAATGTGACGAAATGGAGGGGAAGTCGTATACCATGTACATGCCTGTGTTGGGAATGTGACCAAATGGAGGGGAAGTCGTATACCATGTACATGCCTGTGTTGGGAATGTGACCAAATGGAGGGGAAGTCGTATACCATGTACATGCCTGTGTTGGGAATGTGACCAAATGGAGGGGAAGTCGTATACCATGTACATGCCTGTGTTGGGAATGTGACCAAATGGAGGGGAAGTCGTATACCATGTACATG
>NC_090259.1:7260559-7318059 GCF_037325665.1 Littorina saxatilis | reverse complement strand
AAGCTCAACATGGCTATTAGTTATCAGGAGTTTTCAGTCAGCACAATTTAACTCTCAAGCCTCCAGTGTTCTGTTCCATCTTCACTTCTCTCCAGTACACTAGTTTGAGGTTCTGAATCACCCCTCACACACACACACATAATCACACACACACAAACATACACACACTCACGCATACACACACACACACACACACACACACACAACCACCCACACACACACACACACACACACACACACACGCAGGTAACCAAAAAAACCCCACTATATCCGAATCTTCTTTCCCATTTATTTAGTATTGTTTAACATTTGTAATTTCCCAACACTGCAGGTTGAAATCACAGCAATCATCTTAGATTCGTCACAGCAACATCATTTGCATTGTTAATGGTGGATGCTTCCCATGCGTTTCTCATATCCACACAGGGGAAACATTTTATCAAAGTAAAACGATGAAAGTGGCTGCTAAATTGTTTTCAATATCAGACACTCTTTTACTTCTTACATAATGAAAGGCAATCCAAAATCGAGTAAAAGTTTGTCTTCGTTTGACATCGAACAAATTAATACTATATTTTTTACATTGTTGCTTAACTCACAAAGACACGTCTGCTTTCTGTCACAGACTGCCTGCTGCAGGGTCCACATAGATCAAAGCCGAATCTTAGCTTGTAAATAAGATTCACATCTAGACCCCTAAATGACGTCATGCCATGTTCTTACAACAAGTCCCCTCCCCCTCCATCTTTCAGAACAATAACGAGTTTCCCTACAAAGCACGACTTGGAAAAGTAAATGACAAAACAAGAACAGTTAAAACAAGTCACTGACAACAGCGACGACTATGTAATCTCCTACAAACCAAAGTACACACTGTTTTCAAGCAATGACCTTGAAGCAACGGACGATTAGCTGGTTCTCTACTAAGCGTGGTTGGGACAAAAGCAAATTAGTCTACAAAACAAAAACAGTTTCAACAAGCTACATAAGAAACAAAGCGACGATTATGTATTCTCCAGCAAAAGGAAATACACACCATTGTCAAGCCATGATTTTGAAGCAAAGCAAAACGTCTCATGTGTTACGTCATGTCTCTTCATCAACTGTGCATTTTTCTCTTCAGCACTGGTTATACCTTGATGGTTACATTGCAAGGAAATACACCCGCTACTGGAGTTAGAAGTAACGTTCAATCATATATATATTACCTGGTCAGGTATGATACCGTACTATGATGGTTACATTGCAAGGAAATACACCCGCTACTGAAGTTAGAAGTAACGTTCAATCATATATATATTACCTGGTCAGGTATGATACCGTACAATGATGGTTACATTGCAAGGAAATACACCCGCTACTGAAGTTAGAAGTAACGTTCAATCATATATATATTACCTGGTCAGGTATGATACCGTACAATGATGGTTAAATTGCAAGGAAATACACCCGCTACTGGAGTTAGAAGTAACGTTCAGTCATATATATATTACCTGGTCAGGTATGATACCGTACTATGATGGTTACATTGCAAGGAAATATACCCGCTACTGAAGTTAGAAGTAACGTTCAGTCATATAATATATTAACTGGTCAGGTATGATACCGTACAATGATGGTTACATTGCAAGGAAATATACCCGCTACTGAAGTTAGAAGTAACGTTCAATCATATATATATTACCTGGTCAGGTATGATACCGTACAATGATGGTTAAATTGCAAGGAAATACACCCGCTACTGAAGTTAGAAGTAACGTTCAATCATATAATATAATACCTGGTCAGGTATGATACCGTACAATGATGGTTAAATTGCAAGGAAATATACCCGCTACTGAAGTTAGAAGTAACGTTCAATCATATAATATAATACCTGGTCAGGTATGATACCGTACTATGATGGTTACATTGTAAGGAAATACACCTGCTACTGAAGTTAGAAGTAACGTTCAATCATATAATATATTACCTGGTCAGGTATGATACCGTACAATGATGGTTAAATTGCAAGGAAATATACCCGCTACTGAAGTTAGAAGTAACGTTCAATCATATAATATAATACCTGGTCAGGTATGATACCGTACTATGATGGTTACATTGTAAGGAAATACACCTGCTACTGAAGTTAGAAGTAACGTTCAATCATATAATATATTACCTGGTCAGGTATGATACCGTACAATTTTGTACATGCACGTAACGTTATTCACGTGGATCTTTCATTTTGATTTTGATTAAAAAAGATAAGATGTCAAGACATAGGAATTCATGGCTCAAGCAAGAAAACAAATATAGTTGAAAGCATTTTTATTCCGGATTAGGTTTATACGACAGAAAAAAAAGCAAAACGACATCACTCCAGGGATATTTACAAACAACTCTCATCAGTAAAAACCAATGTCAAACAGCAGTTCCCAGCAGCGTTTCCTTGACAACACGTAAAGTTAGAATAACAAAATACAAGTCGCGTAAGGCGAAAATACAACATTTAGTCAAGTAGCTGTCGAACTCACAGAATGAAACTGAACGCAATGCAATTTTTCAGCAAGACCGTATACTCGTAGCATCGTCAGTCCACCGCTCATGCTCATGGCAAAGTCAGTGAAATTGACAAGAAGAGCGGTTTAGTAGTTGCGCCGAGAAGGATAGCACGCTTTTCTGTACCTCTCTTCGTTTTAACTTTCTGAGCGTGTTTTTAATCCAAACATATCATATCTATATGTTTTTGGAATCAGGAACCGACAAGGAATAAGATGAAAGTGTTTTTAAATTGATTTCGAAAATTTAATTTTGATAATAATTTTGATATTTTTAATTTGCAGAGCTTGTTTTTAATCCAAATATAACATATTTATATGTTTTTGGAATCAAAAAATGATGCAGAATAAGATAAACGTAAATTTGGATCGTTTTATAAAAAAACCATTTTTTTACAATTTTCAGATTTTTAATGACCAAAATGGGGGTATTCAGATAAAACAGGAAACAGATGACAACCTAACTTCCTCCTGCAATAGTGATGTAAATGTTGACAAATAATACATCCAGGAAAGGTTCATAAAACATTTCCCCCAACTCATTAACAACCATCATACATTTGTCCATGCATAATTTTCAAGTAATTTTTGTTTTAGTTGGTTTTAGTTGCTGCTTTTTTGCACACAAAAAAGTCATTTACTTTCATAAGTAGGTGCTAGTCTTTGTTAGTGTACAGCTAAACACAAACAAAAGCAGCAAAACGCCACCAAACCAACAAAACAACTACAACCACACAAATAACAAAACCAATTAAAAACTTATCAATAGACAAGCAATATGCACCTCCTCGTCATTGCCCTGCCTCTTTTACAAAAACAGGTGTCTTACAACTATCCCACGCCAATAGACATCTTACAACACCAGCAACAGCCACAAACAACAACAACAACAACAACACATCAACAACAACAAAGCAACAACAACAACAAAAGCACATTCTGAATCTTTAGATCTACCTTTAGTGTCACCTCGATCGCATTGTACACAACTTTGTTCCACTGTCTTAATATCTTATATCACACACACAAAAGTTCAGGTCTTTTGACACAAAGGGAAGCAACCCCACACATGTTCTCTACTTCCTCGAGGGTACGTGCACGTAGGTTCCCTCCCTTAATTAAACACACGGGAGGATGTGTTTCAAGTGCTCGTCTTTTCACCGTGATTAGAGTTGACAACGTAGTGTTTAATTCCACAGCTAAACATTCGTTAACATGTATATGAAATAACAATGGACTTAAAGTGTTCAAACAATGTTGCTATATCTGCTAACGCACAACAAAATGAAGAAAGCACAATTAGTACAGAGCTTCATGCAACAAAAACCTGAACAATTTCAAAAACCTTGTTACGAAATAAAAACATCAATGCGTGTCTACAAAGCTGACAACCCAAGATACACACATAGATAACACATATCTGCAGAAATGTAAACCGTTACATAAAATAACGGTAACAAGACTCTTTACAAGATTAAATATAAAGCAGTTCCAATTAAGCGTCTTTTGTACAGTGTTATTGATACATTTTACACATCTGAATCAAATTGAACAATTACACACAAAATATTAGTAAAATAAAAAAAATCGTAATCTGACATGATCACTTCATTACAAAAGAACAATGCCTTACAAAGACATGTAACATCAAACCTTGCCACAATGTGCCACTGATGGTGACTTGTCAATGCAGAAATACTTTTCACTTCACAACTGAAATATCTTGGCAACGTCTCCAGCAAATCGCGTGACACCTCAACCACAGTCAGAATAACAACAGAAAGTTCAGTCACGTGTTGATCAGTCAGGTGTGCATCAGTCAGGTGTTATCCAGTCAAGTGTTTACCACTAAGATGTTCCCCTCTCAGGTGTTATTCACACTTATTCCCCCCTCTGCTTCTTTACCTCTGTAAACTTGTAGGGGTAGTTATTTTTCGATAATGACCCAGCAACCAAACAAATAACGACCCAGCAACAGCCTGAATCCTCGATAGTGCAATGGGTTGAGAGGTTGTTCTGTTTCGGTACTACTTTTTGCGACTGAAAAGTTCCGAACGCTCTAATGTACGAAGTATACATCTCTGGAGCAAACAATACAAACATACCGCATTTAAATTAACAACTACAGGCCTGAACACATGAATCTCCATATAAAATCCATGAGTTCGGTTGTTTTCTGAATCTAGATCTGCCGTGCTCAAACCGTTCATCACAAGCAATTTCCCAAGGCAAGTAACTCATACTTTGTCTAGCGACAAGAGTAGTTCCCCTTCTTTTCACTCAGTTCCTTCGACAATAGACTGCAATCCGACGGTCAGTTTTCAACAATATTTCATTTAATAAACAGATCACACGCAACCAAATGCACACATCTCATCAATTTAAACAACATAAAGGGGTTTCATACACTATTTTCCCCAGAAAACTGAACTTCATACAGTTTTTAACGTTGGAACACGGGTGCGAAAGTTCGTCTGCTAGTCCCATTTGACGAAAAAACATTATTCTAAGCGATACCAAAACATATACAGAACACACAATATCTGCCTTTGCCGCCACAGCAGAATAACAGCATATCTGTGTACTTGATTTTAGCCCAAAATAGGAAAACTGACAAGAAGTGTTAACAGAATGGAATGATTTGCACGGAACTATACAACCGCGCATTAATCGATCGCCTGCGCAGGTTGACTGGTTGAGAGAATAGGATTCGATCAAACTTTCGCAAAAAAACTCCTCTTTTCTTTGAATAACTGAAGAAAGGAGGAATAAAGAGGTTACACACCTCGTCTCAGTGATTATAAAAAATAATGGTCTCAGTTCGCGGTCATGAAAAAGCTCGCTAAAGCTCGCATTTTTCATGATCCGCTAACTTCGACCATTATTTTTGATAATCACTGAGACTCGGCATGTAACCTCTACATCTACACCACAAACAGCATAACATACAGTCAGAAGATCAACAGAGCGTGCAGTCACGTGTTCACCAGTCGGGTGTCGTACTACTGTGTCAGAAAACACGAACAAGGATCGTGTGAATCTGCATCTCACCTGTCCCAAAGTTCACACTTGCTTCCGTGGTCGACACCGAATGTAATTCTGTGTGTTAAAGGTAAACGGACGAGACGTACAGTACTGTTACCGCGATAGTAACAGTTAGTGAATTAGACACATCGTTTTATTCTAAGAATGATATTTGGTAATTATACAGTCATGCCGTTGTATTTTTGTTAAAAAGAAGTAAACATCTGTCCGACTTTGGGTGACCATGTAATATATACATTTCAAAATAACGTAAAGAAAATGTAAATCCGTTGCACTTTTCATGCACATGTACAGCATCAATTGATTGGGTTTACACACACACACAAAAAAAAAACACATATACATGACTTATTCATAACTTCCCTCTCACTATTATGTCCGCCTCCACGACTTATGAACACATGAACACACTTAAGTGGGATGGGTGCTAACCTATGGTGAAATGAAATGTAGGAGAGTAAAACAAACCAGCAAAGCACCACGCATGTTGGTCATGGTAAGAGGGGTATGAAGACAATGAGCTATACTGTTTGATATCATCACCCCTCACAGCTATTGGATGGTTGTTTGTTATCATCACCCCTCACAGCTATTGGATGGTTGTTTGTTATCATCACCCCTCACAACTATTGGATGGTTGTTTGATATCATCACCCCTCACAACTATTGGATGGTTGTTTGATATCATCACCCCTCACAACTATTGGATGGTTGTTTGATATCATCACCCCTCACAACTATTGGATGGTTGTTTGATATCATCACCCCTCACAACTATTGGATGGTTGTTTGTTATCATCACCCCTCACAGCTATTGGATGGTTGTTTGATATCATCACCCCTCACAGCTATTGGATGGTTGTTTGATATCATCACCCCTCACAACTATTGGATGGTTGTTTGTTATCATCACCCCTCACAACTATTGGATGGTTGTTTGTTATCATCACCCCTCACAACTATTGGATGGTTGTTTGTTATCATCACCCCTCACAACTATTGGATGGTTGTTTGTTATCATCACCCCTCACAACTATTGGATGGTTGTTTGATATCATCACCCCTCACAACTATTGGATGGTTGTTTGTTATCATCACCCCTCACAACTATTGGATAGTTGTTTGTTATCATCACCCCTCACAACTATTGGATGGTTGTTTGTTATCATCACCCCTCACAACTATGGGATGGTTGTTTGTTATCATCACCCCTCACAACTATTGGATGGTTGTTTGTTATCATCACCCCTCACAACTATTGGATGGTTGTTTGTTATCATCACCCCTCACAACTATTGGATGGTTGTTTGTTATCATCACCCCTCACAACTATTGGATGGTTGTTTGTTATCATCACCCCTCACAACTATTGGATGGTTGTTTGTTATCATCACCCCTCACAACTATTGGATGGTTGTTTGTTATCATCACCCCTCACAACTATTGGATGGTTGTTTGTTATCATCACCCCTCACAACTATTGGATGGTTGTTTGTTATCATCACCCCTCACAACTATTGGATGGTTGTTTGTTATCATCACCCCTCACAACTATTGGATGGTTGTTTGTTATCATCACCCCTCACAACTATTGGATGGTTGTTTGTTATCATCACCCCTCACAACTATTGGATGGTTGTTTGATATCATCACCCCTCACAACTATTGGATGGTTGTTTGTTATCATCACCCCTCACAACTATTGGATGGTTGTTTGATATCATCACCCCTCACAACTATTGGATGGTTGTTTGTTATCATCACCCCTCACAACTATTGGATGGTTGTTTGTTATCATCACCCCTCACAACTATTGGATGGTTGTTTGTTATCATCACCCCTCACAACTATTGGATGGTTGTTTGTTATCATCACCCCTCACAACTATTGGATGGTTGTTTGATATCATCACCCCTCACAACTATTGGATGGTTGTTTGTTATCATCACCCCTCACAACTATTGGATGGTTGTTTGTTATCATCACCCCTCACAGCTATTGGATGGTTGTTTGATATCATCACCCCTCACAACTATTGGAGGGTTGTTTGATATCATCACCCCTCACAACTATTGGATGGTTGTTTGATATCATCACCCCTCACAACTATTGGATGGTTGTTTGTTATCATCACCCCTCACAACTATTGGATGGTTGTTTGATATCATCACCCCTCACAACTATTGGATGGTTGTTTGTTATCATCACCCCTCACAACTATTGGATGGTTGTTTGATATCATCACCCCTCACAACTATTGGATGGTTGTTTGATATCATCACCCCTCACAACTATTGGATGGTTGTTTGATATCATCACCCCTCACAACTATTGGAGGGTTGTTTGATATCATCACCCCTCACAACTATTGGATGGTTGTTTGATATCATCACCCCTCACAGCTATTGGATGGTTGTTTGATATCATCACCCCTCACAACTATTGGATGGTTGTTTGATATCATCACCCCTCACAACTATTGGATGGTTGTTTGATATCATCACCCCTCACAACTATTGGATGGTTGTTTGATATCATCACCCCTCACAGCTATTGGATGGTTGTTTGATATCATCACCCCTCACAACTATTGGATGGTTGTTTGATATCATCACCCCTCACAACTATTGGATGGTTGTTTGTTATCATCACCCCTCACAGCTATTGGATGGTTGTTTGATATCATCACCCCTCACAACTATTGGATGGTTGTTTGATATAATCACCCCTCACAACTATTGGATGGTTGTTTGATATCATCACCCCTCACAACTATTGGATGGTTGTTTGATATCATCACCCCTCACAACTATTGGATGGTTGTTTGATATCATCACCCCTCACAACTATTGGATGGTTGTTTGTTATGTTGCCTTATAACTAAACTTGTACTGCTCATACAAACAAAAACTGGGTAAGTTGCTTTTACATAGTATATCCTCTATGTGTTTGAATACAATCACTTTTTTTGAAATAAAGCTCTTTTCCCTACCGAGTGCAACAAGATAATCTGTTCAGTTCGTGGATCAAGACCACATACCCACCTTCCCCCACTAAACACAACCCCCCCCGGCCCCCCCCCCCCCCCCCAATAAAAGGGAAAAATTAACAAATAAAAAACAACAACAAAACAATCACAGATATTAAGTTTCTCTCGTTTACAGCAACAAGTGAAAGGCTGTCAATGACATTTTTATCAGAGGAAAAACACTTGTCAACCTGTGAAAAAATCACAGTATCTTGACTTGCTGTGGTAGAATGTGGAGGATATACTGATCTAAGTACCCCCACAGTTTCTCAGTGATATAAGCCGGTAGGGAGGGGTAGAGGTGAGGGCCGGCAACCCATTTATCCCCATCGTCCCATATATGGGACGCACCTTATTCGGAGGCTCTATGTCTCAACTATGCATAGGTTACAGACTCTGGTATGCTGAATGTATCAAGAGGGCCTACTTGTTTTCAATCAGTGACTTTGGTTTGCAGACCCCCCTCCGTTTGAGAGAGGAGGCGACTTTTTCTTGCAATTTTGTGGAAAACATGATGTGATAGTCGCGAAAACTGAGATAAAAGCTGCCGTTCCTTTCTTTTTCATTTTTTTTTAAAAAACACTTAATATGTGACCCTCCACCACGGAATGAGTCGCATGTCACCTTTTCATGATTTTCATATTTTTACATTGTCTTACAGAGTTTTTTATTCTCTATCCAGTGGTGAAAACCGTTTTAGAAAAGAGCGAAAACTTTTCGAGTTATAAGCTTGCGACTATGGTGACCCTCACACTGTTACTAGACACCCCCCGGACTTATATTATGCCTAGCGCAGAACCGCGTGAGGTGACATGTGACTCATTTCGTGGTGGAGGGTCACATATAACGAAACATAAAAATACAGCAATTATCTAAAATTCTATCTCTCAGAATTGTTAGAAAACAATTGCACGCGAAGTAATGTATGTACAACAGTACCGTCCCATATATCGAACGATGGGCACAGGAGGGGTGGGGGTTTCACATGCACTATAAAAAAGGCTCTAAGCACTTTCTATCTTCCTTGTCTGTCAACGTGCATGGCGATTTAAGCATGTTGGAAGTTAAAGGAACCTTTCAAGAAGCAAACAATTAGTTTCCGGCGTGCTACAACGGGGTATGTTTTTAGACACAAATACGACTAAGCGTCGATCATTTATTTGAGGCATACTTCGCAGGCATGGGGCCCTGCACACACTGCATCGGTGGCAAATCATTGATCCTGTTGCTCCATGCAGTTAGTTCGATTAAATTCGTTCGTTTTCATGAATAGCGGTTTTGGCTTTGTGTGTTTTTGTTGTTGTTGAAATGTTTCCCATTTTCTGGAAATAAGCATTTTAAGAAATGTGATACGTAGGCTAAGTGAGTTGTTCTTCAGTACTGGTGACAGAAAGGGGGAAAAGGGTCAACATTCAAATCTGTAGTTTTGTTTGTAAAATATAGCTTTTCATAAAGCAGAAATACTGTAGTATCTGATTTTTGGAATAGCAAATTTGAAAGGATTCTTTAAAAAAAAAACGGCGGAAAACTTTATATACCATGTGAGCCATCGAGGATCCTCCCCGTCTGGGCTTTCGAAACATGGTCTTGTTAAAAGACGTTTTTAAATGGTAAACGGGGAGATACACTCGAAGCACATTTACGGAAGTTATGTTGCCAAATCATCAAAGATCATTTCACTACACGGATCGATGCACACACTCGAAATAGATGTGACTTTCACATAACCGAAGACTACTTAATAGCAGACGACAAACAGCGCAATCACTGATCTAAGCCTAAATGTTTAGATCAGTGAGAGCAATCCGTTGAAGAACAGTTACTCCACTTATTTGTCTTCAGTTAAGCTTATTTCCCCTGCCATAAGTTTCCTTGCAGATCTGCAGTCGCGTTAGAGTGAAATGAACTAGTGTCTTTCTATCTTGGCTGGAACTAATCACTTGCATCACCACTGCACCACTGGCAATCCTGACACTCACTGTACAAGTATGTGTTGGCATTATTAGGCGGGAGAGCACACCCCGGCTCCAACCATAACATTACCCATGTAAAGATCATGTGTGTCTAATGCAGTATGAGTACATCAACTGCAGACAGCAAAAGGGTGGTCAAAATCAGTTCGTCGTCTGGTGCAAATCTAACATCCCTTCATGACAAAACAACAGGACGAGCTGACCTAACGGACCAAGATGTTAACAAATACCCCATAGCCGTTCGTTCAAGGAGATGGTGATAGACTATTTTCGCCTGTTGTGGGTATCAGAGTCTAGGAAATCAGGCATTTGCTCAGAATCACCGAAGCAGTCAACAAGGCCACTGTGGAGCTGGCAAGCTGTCCAGGTATTACAAGAGTTTATTGGTGCCGTGCCTCACGTCAAGGGCCTGGTTGCCCGCTTAGCTCCCATCTGGCACTCACCAGGCGAAGAGATCAGATATGATTGGCTCGATCATCTAGTGGAACTCTGGCTAACCAAGCTCTGATGCACGGTGCAAAGATCGAAGACAAAACATCGGCATTTCACATGAAAAGTTGGTGAGTCATGACCAATGTTCTCGCCAGTTCCACTCAAAGCAACATATGTCTGAAACACTCAGGACACTGATTCTCCTGTTTACATGTGGATACCTGTGTTGGGTGAAATTGAACATGCTGAGCAAGATTTGTTGTGACACTTTTGTTTGCAGATGTTCTACATAAGAGTGCACTGAAGCGTGTTTCATGTTGTTTGCCTTCCAGGTCCGAAATACGCCATTGTAGAAAAACAGGTGAAAAACTAAATCACAAACATCTGGTCAAAATCATGCAGAAGAATTGTTTCCGGCTAACAATGATTAATTGTTTTGAAAATAAGATAAATATGTGGCTCTGTGCACTGTGCACTTCTTAGGTATCATGATGTAAAACTTTATTTCTTTCTTTATTTGGCGTTTAACGTTCAAGGTTATATCGCGACGGGGAAAGGGGGGGGGAGGGATGGGATAGAGCCACTTGTTAATTGTTTCTTGTTTACAAAAGCACTAATAAAAAAATTGCTCCAGGGGCTTGCAACGTAGTACAATATATTACCTTACTGGGAGAATGCAAGTTTCCAGTACAAAGGACTTAACCTTTCTTACATACTGCTTGACTAAAATCTTTACACACATTGACTATATTCTATACAAGAAACACTTAACAAGGGTAAAAGGAGAAGCAGAATCCGTTAGTCGCCTCTTACGACATGCTGGGGAGCATCGGGTAGATTCTTTCTCGTCCCAACCAATATGGGACTCCCCCTAACCCGCGGGGGGTCGTTTAAAACAGGTATTCAAAGTCGATCAATAGCTCCAAACTGTACAGAAACAAATGTACACGATGGGACACATATCACATGTTTCAGTGGCGTTCATTTGTGATTTAATGGATAGAGACTCCAAAACATGGTGGGATAGGGCACGGGGGAAAGGGGGAACTAGCACCTAGAACCTAACTTGATCCCTGAACGCAGTTAAAGAAAATAACAAATGTTATCAAGTCAACGGAAACCAAACAAAGCAGACATGTGTCGGCCAATTCGTGTTGTTAATGTGACCTGATCTTCGCTCACAGCACCGTGTTGGACAAGCAGCGTCACCATGCCGTCACAGTGCCGTGCGAAATTTCTGGTCACGTCAAGCGGTGTGCCATTCCACTCTGTTACAGCGTTCACGTTGGCTCCATGCTGCAGGAGACACTGAGCTGTCTCAGTGTGACCATTCCCACAGGCTGTGTGTAGGGGTGTGTCATACATCTTTGATACAGCGTTCACGTCGGCTCCATGCTGCAGGAGACACTGCGCTGTCTCAGTGTGACCATTCTCACAGGCTGTGTGTAGCGGTGTGCCATCCCTCTCTGATACAGCGTTCACGTTGGCTCCATGCTGCAGGAGATACTGAGCTGTCTCAGTGTGACCATTCTCACAGGCTGTGTGTAGCGGTGTGCCATCCCTCTCTGATACAGCGTTCACGTCGGCTCCATGCTGCAGGAGATACTGAGCTGTCTCAGTGTGACCATTCGCACAGGCTGTGTGTAGCGGTGTCTCAGTGTGACGATTCCTACGCGGCCTACGGGATGTGTGTAGCGTTGTGTCATACCTCTCTGATACAGCGTTCACGTCGGCTCCATGCTGCAGGAGACATAGAGCTGTCTCAGTGTGACCATTCTGACAGGTTGTGTGTAGCGGTGTGTCATCCTTCTCTGATATAGCGTTCACGTCGGCTTTATGCTGCAGGAGATACTGCGCTGTCTCAGTATGACCATTCTCACAGGCTCTGTGTAGCGGTGTGCCATACCTCCTTGCTACAGCGTTCACGTTGGCTCCATGCTGCAGGAGATACTGCGCTGTCTCAGTGTGACCATTTGAACAGGCTGTGTATATCAATGTGCCACACGTTGGTACAGCGTTCACGTCGGCTCCATGCTGCAGGAGACATTGAGCTGTCTCAGTGTGACCATTCTCACAGGCTGTGTGTAGCGGTGTCTCACACCACTCTGATACAGCGTTCACGTCGGCTCCATGCTGCAGGAGACACTGAGCTGTCTCAGTGTGACCATTCTCACAGGCTCTGTGTAGCGGTGTCTCAAATGCATACCACTCTGATTCAGCGTTCACGTCGGCTCCATGCTGCAGGAGACACTGAGCTGTCTCAGTGTGACCATTCTCACAGGCTCTGTGTAGCGGTGTGTCATTCCACTCTGATACAGCGTTCACGTCGGCTCCATGCTGCAGGAGACGCTGCGCTGTCTCAGTGTGACCATTCCCATAGGCTGTGTGTAGCGGTGTGATGTCATAATCAGCAGTTGCATCAACCTGAGCACCATGTTCTAACAGACAGACAACTATCTCAATGTTTCCCTTATCAGCAGCTCCGTGAAGTGGTGTTGACTTAGACTTGTCCCTTGCATTCACATCGGCTCCTTCGTCAATGAGTTGTCGCGCTACCAGTGTTTGACCAGCGTCACAGGCAATGTGTAGAGGTGTTCTCTTCATGTCATCAACAGCATTCACCTTCGCACCGTGTTGAGTCAGCCAGGTAACGATGTCAGTGCGTCCCATCAGAGAGGCAGCGTGCAGCGGACTACAGCCCATACTGGTGTCGTGCTGGTTCACGTCAGCTCCCTGTTGGAGGAGAGTCATCAAGGCGTCAACATCACCACGCACCACTGCCTGGTGAACACGGCCTGTCTCCGCTCCTGCTTCTACCAGCTGGGTGATGATACCAGGTTTGCTTGCCGTGTATACGCAGTGTAAGGGCGTTCTGCCCTCATTGTCTGTTGCATTCAGGTCAGCTTCATGATGAATCAACCGTCTAAGAGTTTCTGTATTGCCATCCCATGCCGCGAAGTGTAGCGGTGTCCTGCCCAACATATCCTGTGCATTGACATCAGCCCCAGCGTCCAGCAGGAGACGGTTGATGTCGGCGCTGGCTGTGGGGGACTTACACTGACACGCACGGTGAAGGGCTGTCTGTTTCCACTTATTTATTGCATCGATGACGGCGTTGTGTTTTAAGAGCAGCCCAACTGTACGTATAAGACCCGTATGGCAAGCACAGAACAACGGTGTTTGACGACCCTCCCACCCTGAAGTTACGCTGACATTGACATCAGCACCAAGGTCAATCAGCAGATCAGCGATGTTTCCCTGTCCCTCTTTACACGCCACTAAAAGACCTGTTCTTCCTTCATCGTCCTTGTCGTGAACACTGCTTCGATAACACAGGAGTGCCTTCACTGTCACGTCGTTACCGCCACGTATTGCAGTGAACAAATTGAATACCGCGTTGCCTCTATCTGTTACTTTGTTCGACTTTTTCTTTCGACCTTGTGCCAGCTGGTAGGGTGTGAGGCCCTTGTTGTTTGTCTTTGTCAAGGAAGCTCCACTCTTCACGGCCAGTATGATGGCCTCCAGGTTTCCCTTGTCGGCAGCGATGTGAAGCAGCGTGTTGCCGTCACGGTCTGTTTCGTCCACCTCCCTGTCAGCCAGCAGTCTCATCGCCAGGTACCAGTCCCCTCTGTTCTTCACCTGCACCGTCACTGAGTCATTTGACAGCGTGACACTGACCAAAGGGGAAGGGTTTGAAATCGGTGTGTTGTCTGACATCTGTGTTGTGATCAGGTTCAATGGAATGGGAAGATCTGTGTCGCACAGGTAGTACAGCTGTCGCCAAGATTCCTTTGTCCCAGTCATCATTCCGTCAAAGTTTGCATTTTTTCCAACATAATGTTTTGCAATATATTCGCGTGACAACAACTTTTTCCCCGTAAAAGCCTGACAGATCTCTGCTGCCAAAAGTCCTCGAAATGAAAGTTGCTCTGACTTATGTCCCAATTCATGTGCCAAATGCGGGAAGAGACAACACGCCAGCAGGGTGTCATGCAGTGTCTGGTGTAAGTCTTGATCAGCGTTCATTTTATTAATGCACCATTCACTCAGACCGTGACATATGTTACGGAGAGACCAGTAAATCAATGGTAAGTTGTACACTGTGTCCAGGGCCCTTAGCAGGCGATGTTCACTGTGTTTTTTCTTCTCGCAGTATTTCTCCATTTCAAGCAGAAACTCAGGACACTGCAGAGCGGGGTGTTGGCTGATTTCTTTCAAATTCCCCTTGATGACTTCTTCATGCAGGCGTTCTACCAGTGATTGACAGTTTTCCAGAACATCTGGGTTTTTACGGGCCTCAGTATCAAAACATTGTGACCCAACCTGTATATCCAAGACTTTGTTCGCTCTCATCAACTGCCCTACTTTCACGTTAACACGTACATGCTGCACGAGAAAGGTGACGTCACACACTCTTAGCAGTGTAGGCAAGCGAAACGAGCGACCGAGAGCGAATCCCGCAGCATCATACATAACGCGACTGATAAATCCATGACCCTGACTTGCCAGCACAGAACCGAGCAGAACATCTTCATACTTTGCCAGATGATCGTCACAATGTCCTTGAAACCCATGCTCCAAGAGTTCAGCCTGTGCTCTCTCTTTCCTGTGAAGGAACCGACCCTTACCCAGCATAGTAAGCACAAACACTGCTGCAAAGCTGTCGCCGTGTGTTTCGTGCAGACACATCTGTTTTAACAGCACTGAGTTCGCTTCAGCCGGTGACGTGAAGACATTAGCGGGGTCCTCTACTGCCTGCCAATGGTCCACCAGGTAACGACAGCACCAGAGAAACGCAGGGCCGCTGGTGTCTGCCGGCACAATTCTCTCCACCACCTCCAGCTGCTGTGAAGGCTGAAGGGGAAGCTGCTTCAGGTGGAAATCAAGCAGTTCTCTCTTCACCTCTGTGTCCAGATCCTCCTTCATCAGCCTCACCACTGCAGAACTGTCCAACAGAGGGCTCTGGGAGTCAGTCTCCAGTTGTTGCAGCTCGTGCAGCACGTGGGGATACAACGTGACCACCACCCTGCAGTCTCCTGCCTTGATCAGTTCAAGCATATTGTGCACAATATGTTTCCACTCTTCATACTGCAGTCTGTTCACACGTACCTCCCCCAATATTGCGTCAATCAAGACAAAGCTCCGCCTCCCTGGTCCAACGTGGGCGTGCCAGTCCTCCAGCTTGGACAGGATGTAGGGCTTGAAGCCTTCCTCTCTGCAGCGTCTCAAGAGGGCGTGTCCCACAGTGGTCTTGCCAGTTCCTGGGAACCCACACAGGATGACTCGCCCTGTCTCTTGAAGGATGTCTGATGCCTCCTCCAGATCGTCTGTGTGAATGCACTGAGATCTCTCGCTGTCTGCGGTGACGTCAGTGTTTGCTGAAGAAGAAGAAAACATAGCTTCTTTCTTTTCTTTTATATTACAACAGCAATTAATTCGATGCCGTTGTTTTTAAACGTTGCACATGTATTTACGTAACTAAAGAAGTAACTTGACCAGTTAATTTGATTTAAGGCCAATATCCCTGTGGATGATTGGTACTTTTTATCATCACCACCACCAACAACCTGCTATGCTTGGCTAGTCTCATGAATGATTCCAAGACATTATCATTATGACAATAAGTTATTACGGTCGATAGATATTTGCGCTTTTCATTCTAGGTACCTGCTGTTATTCAACTGTCAGCTTTTGAAGCTTGTTTACCGAAATGCTTTTGGTTGTCCATGCAACATCAAAACAGGAATCATCTTGGTCCGAGTGTCCCTGTTCTGGGAAGAGCCTTTGTTTGTTGACAGGGCACGGGGGACAACTACACCATACCACGGAATGAACTAACATGACTCGACATTATGGTTGCTTCTTTCTGTCCTTCTTTCTTTGGTCTTTTCTTTTACACATCTGATTCCATTGTTTCAATTACAGAAATGTCTCGAATCTCACGACAAAGTGACAAAATGAAAGAGACATTGCTGTAGGGCCATAGCAAAACCGTAGGCATGATTTGCAGACACGATGTTTGCAGACAGGCAAAGTTACAAAGTGCAAACTTGGCGAGCAACATCTTTGCTGCCGACCAAGACAAAGGCGGCTTCTGCTATAAACACGAAACGACTTAGCCACAGGTACATATATGGGTAATTCCAAAGCAAGTGGTTGTAAAACTTGAACTGAAATATATCCTCGTATATCGACGCCATTCTATCAATAACAAGTCGCGAAAGGCGAAACTACAACATTTAGTCAAGTAGCTGTCGAACTCACAGAATGAAACTGAACGCGATGCAACGCAGCAAGACCGTATACTCGTAGCATCGTCAGTCCACCGCTCATGGCAAAGGCAGTGAAATTGACAAGAAGAGCGGGGTAGTAGTTGCGCTGAGAAGGATAGCACGCTTTTCTGTACCTCTCTTCGTTTTAACTTTCTGAGCGTGTTTTTAATCCAAACATATCATATCTATATGTTTTTGGAATCAGGAACCGACAAGAAATAAGATGAAAGTGTTTTTAAATTGATATCGACATTTTAATTTTGATAATAGTTTTTATATTTTTAATTTTCAGAGCTTGTTTTTAATCCAAATATAACATATGTATATGTTTTTGGAATCAGAAAATGATGGAAAATGGGTTAAACGTACATTTGGATCGTTTTATAAAAAACCTTTTTTTTTTACAATTTTCAGATTTTTAATGACCAAAGTCATCAATTAATTTTTAAGCCACCACGCTGATATGCAACACCGAAGTCCGGGCTTCGTCGAAGACTATTTGACCAAAATTTCAACCAATTTGGTTGAAAAATGAGAGCGTGACAGTGCCGCCTCAACTTTCACAAACAGCCGGATATGACGTCATCAAAGACATTTATCAATAAAATGAAAAAAAACGTCTCGGGATATCATACCCAGGAACTCTTATGTCAAATTTCATAAAGATCGGTCCAGTAGTTTAGTCTGAATCGCTCTACACACACACGCACGCACGCACGCACAGACACACACACACACACACACACCACGACCCTCGTCTCGATTCCCCCCTCTACGTTAAAACATTTAGTCAAAACTTGACGAAATGTAAAAAGAAGGCAGACAGACGGACATTACCCTGCAGGAAGCTAGCTTCACCTCCTAGTAGTTGAGAGCAAATGAGATCCAAACCCGTGGAGCTATTTTCCGCTGTAACATTCAGAAATAATCTTTAATGACCAAGAGAAAGTAGCCGTTCAGGGACTGACAAAAAACAATAGTCTGTACATGTATGTAAACTAATAAGTTAAAACAAATAGTCGAAAATGCTGGGGAAATTCACAAGAACAATGTTATGCTAAATTGTACACAAATAATATTACAACAACTTTTGCACCCCAACTTAAGCATTCATTTTCTTGTCATTTCATTCAAACTTTCCATACCGTTTAAGGCACTCAGCTTTGCAATCTGGCACATTTGTTGATAACAGATTTCTTAACCGCTGCTCAGATAAGGGTATACCTCAAAAATCGACCCAACAAAAACGTAAGGTACCAATTCAAATATCGACAAAAAATCAGAATAACCTCAACTTTGCAACCTTTACATACTGGGAGAAAGTCCAATCAATTATCTATCCCGAACTGTTTTGATTAGTTATCTTGCGTTATGCCATCCTGCACTTACTCCGTGGATTGCTTTGAAACTTTCAGCGTCGTTCACATCAACAAAAAGAGCTATAGCTTTTGGACAGATTCTGTCCCACCAAATGTTACACACAGAGTTCTGAAATTGCAAGAACAAAATTGATGAAGAAGAAGGAAGTAAGGGAAGGGGCCCTATATTGGGCATATTCCTATGTCGAGCCTGCCCCTCTGTCGCGTATTTAACTATTTAAATGTAGAGGTGAAAAGCGAAACAATTACTTATAGAACAAAACAGTTTATCTTCAAGCGATACCAGATAGCCATGAAATGAGCAAAGATCGCTGCTCGACCTTCACAAATCTATAATCTACTCGAACTTCTATGTACCTGAAAGAGTCTGCAGGCATCCATCGCGCTGTTGCACCAAAGGTCCTGTCGGGCCTGGAGACGTCATGGTCACGTGACACCAGCCTGGTGTAGCATGTCAGCTCGAACGACTGTTGTCAGAACAAACAGCTCTTAAAACGTAATGGCTACATCACAATATCCTGGCCAAAAGTAGTGGAACAGACATATAATTATATGACTGTTAGGATCAGTCAACGCAGAAAAGCAGGAAGAAAAGACACACACACACCACTCACACACACACCGCACACACCACACACACACACCGCACACACCACACACACACCACACACACACACCGCACACACCACACACACACCACACACACACACCGCACACACCACACACACCGCACACACCACACACACACACCGCACACACCACACACACACCACACACACACACCGCACACACACCACACACACACACCGCACACACCACACACACACCGCACACACCACACACACACCACACACACACACCGCACACACCACACACACACCACACACACACACACACACCGCACACACCACACACACACACCGCACACACCACACACACACCACACACACACACCGCACACACCACACACACACACACACCGCACACACCACACACACACCACACACACACCGCACACACCACACACACACCACACACACACACCGCACACACCACACACACACCACACACACACACCGCACACACCACACACACCGCACACACCACACACACACACCGCACACACCACACACACACCACACACACACACCGCACACACACCACACACACACACCGCACACACCACACACACACCGCACACACCACACACACACCACACACACACACCGCACACACCACACACACACCACACACACACACACACACCGCACACACCACACACACACACCGCACACACCACACACACACCACACACACACACCGCACACACCACACACACACACACCGCACACACCACACACACACCACACACACACACCGCACACACCACACACACACCACACACACACACGGCACACACACCACACACACACACACCACACACACACACCGCACACACACCACACACACACACCACACACACACACCGCACACACCACACACACACCACACACACACCACACACACACACACCACACCACACACACACCACACACACACCACACACACACACCGCACACACCACACACACACCACACACACACACCACACACACACCACACACACACACACACACACACACACCGCACACACCACACACACACCACACACACACACCACACACACACACCACACACCACACACACACCACACACACACACCGCACACACCACACACACACCACACACACACACCACACACACACCACACACACACCACACACACACCACACACACACACCACACACACACCACACACACACACCACACACACACACCACACACACACCACACACACACACACACCACACACACACACCACACACACACCACACACACACCACACACACACACCACACACACACACCACACACACACCACACACACACCACACACACACACCACACACACACACCACACACACACCACACACACCACACACACACACCACACACACACACCACACACACACCACACACACACACACACCACACACACACACCACACACACACACCACACACCACACACACACACCACACACCACACACACACACACACACACACACACACACGCCCCCTCCCGAGACTAAAGCACACCATTGCGTCTGTGAAGAAAGGAGAGGCGTTACATTCCACACAGTGTCGACGTTTGGCACAAAGGAGACGCCTATGTGTTTTGAGGAACGTGTCAGAGCTTTGATCGTGAGTACGCAAGCTGTTGAATGAAAGTCTTTGAGAGATGAAGTCACGTCATATTTGATCTATTTAGTGTGCTAGCTGTTTGTTGAGTTCAGGAGTGAAGGCCAACATTCCAATCAAACAAACATCAGGATGACTTCCAGTCTTTTGAACAAGCACATGCTGTAGTAAATCCTTCTCAGCTCTCTGTCTCTCATCAAGCCTTTAGCCTTTACATTGTCATGATATTGAACATTATAGATTCGCTCACCCCCCTCTCTCTCTCTCTCTCTCTCTCTCTCTCTCTCTCTCTCTCTCTCTCTCTCTCTCTCTCTCTCCCTCTCTCTCTCTCCCTCTCTCCCTCTCTCCCTCTCTCTCTCTCTCGCTCTCTCTCTCTCTCTCTCCCCCTCTCTCTCTCTCTCTCTCTCTCTCTCTCTCTCTCTCTCTCTCTCTCTCTCTCTCTCTCTCTCTCTCCCGCCCTCTCTCTCCACAACCTGATAAGTGTCCCAATACAGTAATGATCTGTCGTCAAAATTAAACTAACTGATCAATCACATTCATGATGGATGAGCAAGCATCTGGTTGATGCAAGTACCTTACATGAAAGTGCCCAGGAGCGTCGTGATGCAAAATTATGTCATTTCAGCTTGTGTCCTTCGATCGGGTTTAGAGAATAGAATCAAAAGTCAGCGGTCCAGTCAAACATGTGGATTGATACTTTTTCTTAAACAACTTGAGAAATAAGGCAAACCATTGTGAGGTTTGTATAATTGTGCTGGTGGTGCGTTGGGTAAACTGGGTAAAGTCCATATGACTAGACCGGGGCCAACTTATTTGTAGGGCAACAAACATTTGTCATGACGAATCGATTAATTTATTTGATGACGTCATATTTGGCTTCGAGAAAAGTAATGCGGCACTGAGGTTGAACACTTCTTTTCCACACACTGAATTAATCAAAAATCGGAAATTTAAAAAATATGGGATTATCATCTAAAAACATTCATAATGTATAAATAACAATCTCTGATAATTTCTCTCTCTCTCTCTCTCTCTCTCTCTCTCTCTCTCTCTCTCTCTCTCTCTCTCTCTCTCTCTCTCTCTCTCTCTCTCTCTCTCTCTCTCTCTCACCCACCCCATGCATAAGCACCATGGTCAGAAAGAAGAACGATAAGACCACAAAGCGACCACAGAGAGACCACAAGGCGACCACCCAGAAACCGATCCGGTAGGTGAGATTAATGACTGAAAAGCACCCCATACCCGAGAAGTCTCAATCGCACTGCTGGTGATAAAGTAATTAATGCCCATAATGCGACCTCACGTGTGTGTGCGATACTGATCGCGGTCTGTGTGACGCGGGGGGGGGGGGGGGGGGGCTGTTTGGGGGTACGTTTAAAGGGGCCATGCTGCCCAAACTGGCGTCGTCTTTTGATTGTCAAATATCTGCCCGTCCTTGTCGTGCATTCGTGTTTGGTGTTTCGACTAACCAGGTTTTAGTAGTCACGACGATGACTGATCCCAGATTTGTATTGTTGATCTTTCAGTTTCGGGCGACAGATTGACTAAATGCTTTGCTACCGCTTGACGCGAATCGTGTGTCTTGCATTTGTGTATCGTTTGCCGTCTGTTTTAGATTTCAACCCATCACTACTCTTCTTTTGGTGTCAAGGTCAGAATAAATTTGTCCGGTTTACCTTCGCGAGCACGCGCCTCACAAAGAAAGTGTCCCAAAGTTTGTGCAGAAGACACGAGATAAAGAACAAACACCAGCCACGATACCGCCAAGCACTTGTCTCAATTCTGAGCTAGACTACAAACGCACGCACGATACGTAACAACAGCTGGAAAAAAAAACACCGGTGTAACACGAATTTTTTTACATCACGAAAAATTTACTCGGAGTAAATATTTCGTACGAAATTCTTACTCCGAGTACACTTTTCGTACGAGAAAAGAACTCCCCAAGGCACGAAAAAATTACTCCCTCCACGAAATTTTTACTCCCCATTTTTACATTTAGTCAAGTTTTGACTAAATGTTTTAACGTAGAGGGGGGAATCGAGACGAGGGTCGTGGTGTATGTGCGTGTGTGTGTGTGTGTGTGTGTGTGTGTCTGTCTGTCTGTGTGTGTAGAGCGATTCAGACTAAACTACTGGACCGATCTTTATGAAATTTGACATGAGAGTTCCTGAGTATGATATCCCCATACGTTTTGTTCATTTTTTTGATAAATGTCTTTGATGACGTCATATCCGGCTTTTCGTGAAAGTTGAGGCGGCACTGTCACGCCCTCATTTTTCAACCAAATTGGTTGAAATTTTGGTCAAGTAATGTTCGACGAAGCCCGGACTTCGGTATTGCATTTCAGCTTGGTGGCTTAAAAATTAATGACTTTGGTCATTAAAAATCTGAAAATTGTAAAAAAAATATTTATTTTTAAAAACGATCCAAATTTACATTCATCTTATTCTCCATCATTTGCTGATTCCAAAAACATATAAATATGTTATATTTGGATTAAAAACACGCTCTGAAAATTAAATATATAAAAATTAATATGAAAATTAAATTTTCGAAATCAATTTAAAAACATCTTCATCTTATTCCTTGTCGGTTCCTGATTCCAAAAACATATAGATATGATATGTTTGGATTAAAAACACGCTCAGAAAGTTAAAACAAAGAGAGGTACAGAAAAGCGTGCTATCCTTCTGAGCGCAACTGCTACCCCGCTCTTCTTGTCAATTTCACTGTCTTTGTCGTGAGCGGGTGACTGACGATGCTACGAGTATGCGGTCTTGCTGCGTTGCATTGCGTTCAGTTTCATTCTGTGAGTTCGACAGCTACTTGACTAAATGTTGTATTTTCGCCTTACGCGACTTGTTTACATTTAGTCAAGTTTTGACTAAATGTTTTAACGTAGAGGGCGGAATCGAGACGAGGGTCGTGGTGTATGTGTGTGTGTGTCTGTCTGTCTGTCTGTGTGTGTGTGTGTAGAGCGATTCAGACTAAACTACTTGGCCGATCTTTATGAAATTTGACATGAGAGTTCCTGGGTATGATATCCCCGGACGTTTTTTTCATTTTTTCGATAAATACCTTTGATGACGTCATATCCGGCTTTTTGTAAAAGATGAGGCGGCACTGTCACACCCTCATTTTTTAATCAAATTGATTGAAAATTTGGCCAAGCAATTTTCCACGAAGGCCGGACTTCGGTATTGCATTTCAGTTTGATGGCTTAAAAATTAATTAATGACTTTGGTCATTAAAAATCTGAAAATTTAAAAAAAACGATCCAAATTTACGTTTATCTTATTCTTCATCATTTTATGATTCCAAAAACATATAAATATGTTATATTCGGATTAATAACAAGCTCTGAAAATTAAAAAATTAAAAAATATTATTAAAATAAAATTGCCAAAATCGATTTAAAAACAATTTCATCTTATTCCTTGTGGGTTCCTGATTCCAAAAACATATTTATCCTACATACGTGAGAGAGACAGCCGTGAGATAATAATCGTTCAAATCACACGTGTGTATATCATGTAAATGAGGTCATGTCAAGCAAGTCTGGCAGGGACCTGTTTTTCCACTGCTTATGATGCCAAAGTCACCGAGACAAACGTCATTATAGAAACACAAATTGCGCTCGCTAATTACCCTCGATGAATCTTTAGAACTAACACGTCACGCCACATATCAGAGTGACGTTTCTTTGCTTTGACGTAATAGATTGCACGAGGCTTTAGAAAGAGATCGAGGTTCTAAAACAAGCGTCTTCAATTTAGCTGCCTCGAATGCAGGACATTTTCAGTAAAATACACGTAAGTACAGTATGTAGGATAAACAGAATACTACATGGCTTGCTGTTCCGTACCAGATTTACACTCGTTGCTTTTTCAAATAGTGAACTGCTCGCTTTCGCTCGCAGTTCAATATTAAAAAAAAAACCTCGTGTAAATCTGGTACGACACAGCAAGCCATGTAGTATTCTCTATAGATGTGATATGTTTGGATTAAAAACACGCTCAGAAAGTTAAAAAGAATAGAGATAAAGAAAAGCGTGCTATCCTTCTCAGCGCAACTACTTCCCCGCTCTTCTTGTCAATTTCACTGCCTGTGCATCGAGCGGTGGACTGACGATGCTACGAGTATACGCTCTTGCTGTAAAAATGCAGTGAGTTCAGTTTCATTCTGTTAGTTCGACAGCTTGACTAAATGTTGTAATTTCGCCTTACGCGACTTGTTTTTACTTCAGAGTAAACATTTCATACACCTGGCATGAGAAGTTAAATTGCTCGTGTTGGGGTGAAGTAATTTATTCGATTTTTATTCGTCAGGGGAGTAACATTTTTGTACGAAATGTTTACTCGTAACTCACGTGTTGTGGGGAGTAATTTTCTCGTGTAATGGGGGAGTACTTTTTTCGTAAAGGGAGTAACTTTTTCGTACGAAATGTTTACTCCGGAGTAAAAATCTCGTGGGAGTAATTTTCTCGTGTTACACCGGCAAAGCAAATAATTATTGACTGGGCGAAGCGATGACACAGCCGGTGTTGGTGTCCCATTTTATGAACACTATGCACCTCAAAGCCACTGCTGCAAAATGTGCAGTTAAAGGCACACTCCGTCCCGTCTAAACAATAATTGGACTCGCCACATAGTGGTAAGGCGTCCGCCCCGTGATCGGGAGGTTGTGGATTCGAACCCCGGCCGGGTCATACATAAGACTTTACAATTGGCAATCTAGTGGCTGCTCCGCCTGGCGTCTGGCATTATGGGGTTAGTGCTAGGACTGGTTGGTCCGGTGTCAGAATAATGTGACTGGGTGAGACACGAAGCCTGTGCTGCGACTTCTGTCTTGTGTGTGGCGCACGTTAATTGTCAAAGCAGCACCGCCCTGATATGGCCCTTCGTGGTCGGCTGGGCGTTAAGCAAACAAACAAACAAACCAACAAACAAACCTCAGATCTACGTATCCACGTATAGTCCGAGTCGGCTCCTGTGACGTAACACCCACGAACAACACCCAGTGGGAATCCAGATCCAGAGAGATCGTGTCGGACATTTACATGGGATAAGAACACCCCTTGACTTAAATGCATACCAAAATCAACATCCGGACCTTTGGATGTACAGCGTAAGAAGTGTTAATGAAATAATGTATAGCACTCCACTAGTTTCTGTTCAGAATGTCATGCATCTTGAACATCGCTCTCTGCACAGAGGATACCCAGACCGTTCTTCTTCTTCTTCTGCGTTCGTGGGCTGAAACTCCCACGTACACTCGTGTTTTTGCACGCGTGGAATTTTACGTGTATGACCGTTTTTACCCCGCCATTTAGGAGGAAGCATGCTGGGTATTTTTCGTGTTTATATAACCCACCGAACTCTGACATGGATTACAGAATATTTTCCGTGCGCACTTGGTTTGTGCTTGCGTGTACACACGAAGGGGGAAAAGCCACTAGCAGGTCTGCACATAAGATCGGAAAAATCTCCACACTTAACCCACCAGGCGGCCGCGACCGGGATTCGAACCCTCGACCTTCCGATTAAGAGGCCGACGTCTTACCACCCCGCCACAGCGCCCGTCTTACCCACACCGTTGATGTTTGATATGTGAACAAGTGAATGGATGGCACTGTTCATATAAAAGCGTGGGTAGATCTGAGACAGTGAGGCTGGCCGTGGGTTGATCTGAGACAGTGAGGCTGGCCGTGGGCAGATCTGAGACAGTGAGGCTGGCCGTGGGTAGATCTGAGACAGTGAGGCTGGCCGTGGGTAGATCTGAGACAGTGAGGCTGGCCGTGGGTAGATCTGAGACAGTGAGGCTGGCCGTGGGTAGATCTGAGACAGTGAGGCTGGCCGTGGGTAGATCTGAGACAGTGAGGCTGGCCGTGGGCAGATCTGAGACAGTGAGGCTGGCCGTGGGTAGATCTGAGACAGTGAGGCTGGCCGTGGGTAGATCTGAGACAGTGAGGCTGGCCGTGGGTAGATCTGAGACAGTGAGGCTGGCCGTAGGTAGATCTGAGACAGTGAGGCTGGCCGTGGGTAGATCTGAGACAGTGAGGCTGGCCGTGGGTAGATCTGAGACAGTGAGGCTGGCCGTGGGTAGATCTGAGACAGTGAGGCTGGCCGTTTTCACGTTAAGGAGTGTGCCTTTTGAAGAAAAAATGTCAAGTAATGCACAACTACACAGTGACAGCTTGCGTCGGTACAGCTGCACGCCCTGTTTTTCAAAAGATCAATCAATCAATCAATATGAGGCTTATATCGCGCGTATTCCGTGGGTACAGTTCTAAGCGCAGGGATTTAAAAAAAAATTATGCAATTTATATCGCGCACATATTCAAGGCGCAGGAATTTATTTATGCCGTGTGAGATGGAATTTGTTTTACACAATACATCACGCATTCACATCGGCCAGCAGATCGCAGCCATTTCGGCGCATATCCTACTTTTCACGGCCTATTATTCCAAGTCACACGGGTATTTTGGTGGACATTTTTATCTATGCCTATACAATTTTGCCAGGAAAGACCCTTTTGTCAATCGTGGGATCTTTAACGTGCACCCCCAATGTAGTGTACACGAAGAGTGTTCATCAGAACGCCAGTCTCGCGCAATGTCACGGAATACGACATGTAACGACCGCCTTGGTTACTGGAAGAGGTAGAACAGGAAGAGCAGAATAAAGAAAGAGATAGGCTACATACGAAAATGAGAGACAATTAAGAAAAGAACAAAACAGAACAAATAAAAACGGTACGAAAATGAAACGTAGGACAAGAAGAGCAAACAAGAAACAATGAAGGAAAGAAAGATATATACCGAAATAAAAGACAAGAAAAATAGATTAAAAAAGAGAGAGAACAATAAAGAAAGAAAGAAGAAGAGAGAGAGAGAGAGAGAGAGAGAGAGAGAGAGAGAGAGAGAGAGAGAGAGAGAGAGAGAGAGAGAGAGAGAGAGAGAGAGAGAGAGAGAGAGAGAGAGAGAGAGAGAAACAAATAATAATCTCAATAAATCAAAATGTAGTGTTGTCGCATCGGGAAAAACTTATCGCTGAGCTAACTCCACGCGTTTGTCTTGACGTTGCGAAGATGTGTTGATTTGAAACTGTGTAATTTGCTGTGTGGCGTGATACGGCGGGTGTGCGAGCTCAGTGAGCAAACCTGCATTCAGTGCAGCGTTGATTCACACTCGCGTCGACACGAACCCTGCATTGGATCGATACCTCTCAAGGTAAGGTGTGTGTGTGTGTGTGTGTGTGTGTGTGTGTGTGTGTGTGTGTGTGTGTGTGTGTGTATATATGTGGGTGTGGGTGTGTGTGTGTGTTTGTTTGTGTGTGTGTGTGTGTGTGTGTGTGTGTGTGTGTGTGTGTGTGTGTGTGTGTGTGTGTGAAAAACATCGATCCCAAGGACACATGTTGTAACTTTTCAAAGCAGTTACATTCAAACAAAGCTCCATCCACATTAAACTGAGCGGGAATCATCGAAGATCCCCGCAACTTCATTGCAATGTCGAAAAAGACCTCACAATGTCACCGCAGATCTATAGTTGGTTTTGGTTTTGTGTCACAGCAAAGAAACAAAGAAAATCTCCGGCTTTTATTGCACACTGAAAAATTGTTCAGTTAGCGGGTTATTAAAATATATTTCTTTGAGGTTGCAAGGCAATGGCATCGCTGAGATGTACTCCGTCGAAAACACGACACAGGTTAGAAATTGACCGCATTTGGGCGCTTTTTACGGCCAAAATAGGGTGACCTTTTTGACGGGGTTATTGAAAAATCACTTCGGCCGGGGACAGGTCTAAAATCCTGTGTAGAGTGCCAAATCATACATCATTCAAAAGAGCAAAGCATGTTATTTATTCTGACCGGCATGGTCTAGGGTAAGTCATAGATATAAATAGACAGTATCTGTCTATCATATCTATGGGTAAGTGTATTCCATTCCTTCCATACTCTGTCATCTACACTTGCTTGAAAAAAAGGCAATTTTGAGTCTGTTTTGCACAAACGACCTGCGAGATTTGTAGAAGTCAAAACAACAACTTACAGTCCAGCCTCTCAGTTTTCGTTCCATGCAATTTGTTTGTCTGTACGTATAGACTGAGGGGTGCCCCGAAATGATTTGTAAGCACAACATTCACATACTTCCAAAACGCCATTGAAAAACTCGTCCACGTGCGTTTTAGATCTATTTACTTGGGTGACTAAAATTGTCGTACCTGCCAAAGGCCGCTTCGCGTAACAAAATGACTACCAGAGTCGCAAGGCTCGGGATATTTTGTTTACAAAAAAGTCACATTTCGTTGTTCTAGTCCGAATGATAATGAAGATATGGCGAGTTGAAAACGCCGATTCTTTCGCCAGAAACACGTCTGTTTCCATACCGGAAAGAAGGAATGGACTGAGAGCTACTATAAGCACGGCGCCGTGCGCACAATAGGCCTCTTTCCGCGGCCTTGAGAGTTGACCTTCCACTTCCGCTTTCGGGCAAAGTTTCGTGGCGGGCGGCCACGGTAAGAGATGGTCAACAAAACGTGTGCGTATGGACTGTGCAAAAGCGACTCAAGGCATTATGGCCGGCCGAAGATGGAAGGAGTCGCTTTCATTTATTTTCCTCAGCCAAGAAAGGATAAAGAGAAATGTAAACGGTGGGTGAGAGCGTGCGGCCGGCCAGCAGAAGGCGCCGGTTGTTTCACCGAGGATTCCGTGACGAAAGACACCTATATTTGTTCCAAACATTTTGTAGGGGGGAATGGACCAACGCCAATTCATCCTGATCCAGTACCAGCTCTGGCATCAGAAGTGGAAAAAATAGCATTTGAAAAGAAAAAAAAGCGGCCATGCCCTAAAGAACGACAGTATGCCAGAGCTTCTGGCAGCAAGAAACCGGCCAGATCAAACCCGTCTGCAGTGCTCACACCGACAGGTCAGGCTTTTATTTTTCTGTATTAATTTCATAACTGTTTACTAGCATGCTAGGTTAGTCCACATTTGCGAGTTAATGGCAGTTTATTTGGGGTATTTCATATTGCATGATGTTTATGGTTGTTCTTTGTTTTGTTTGTTTTCAGAATCTGTGGTGACTGGTAGGCCTACTGCCAGTGACATCGGTGTTTCTAGCAGCAAGAAGTCCAGATCTGAATCATCTGCAGTGCTTTCACCGACAGGTCAGGATTATATGGCATCTATTATTTGTCTGTGTTTGTTTGTAGGCCTGTACAAATTAGTATGCTCAAATGGGGCCGTCAAATAGTTAGTGATTTTCAAGAAAACCCATGATCAACACAGATTAGCCTAGGACTAACCTTTCCGAGGAGAAAAACAAAGTCAAACTGTCCTCTTTTTGGCTCACGTAAGTGTAGCCTATGCGATGCTAACTTTTGTCTGTCTGTGCGTGCGTGCGTGCGTATGTATGTATCATTGTATGTATGTATGTGTGTGTGTATGTCTGTGGTATTTTGAGCGGGCCGAGACAGTGGCAGTCGTGTCCCTGTAAGTAGGCTACATGCAGACAGACAGATCTAGATCTAGTGTCGCGCTTTCTTGCACAGTGTCACCAGATGCTTACTGTGTGTGTGTGTATGTTTGACGGAGTGATTGAGTTTGTGTTACTGTTTGTCGATTTCTTACGTGAGCCTTGAAGGCTTCGCCTCTTGTTTTTTTTTACTGTAAACTGCCGCTGCGATTGTGCACTGTGGCAAGTCAGTGTCAGTTCGGTCAATAGGCCTAGTCATATTGCATGATATTCATAGTTGTTCTTTGTTTTGTGTGTGTTCAGAACCTGTGGTGACCAGTAATACCAGTGCCACTGCTGGACAAGGGGAGCAAGTAAGTGATGTCACGTCATACCAGGAACAGAATGTCACACCAACCAAGGAGCCCATCAACAGAGCAGCTCCAAGGACACCATTTCTCTTGCGACACGTGCTGCAAAGGGAACCAAACCTCAAGAAGCAGCTGATGACAACAACAGGAACACAGACCGACCTGACATCTTCACCGAGATTTAGTGCAGGCGATGTTGTTTTTAATGAACTCAGCGATGACGATCTCATGGGCAGTCTCAAACAGCTGAAAAGGACCTTGTTCAAAGCTAGCGTGTTCAGGGATGACCAGACGTGTAAATTTTACACGGGTCTGACTGTGGTGGGTTTTGGACTTATTCTTAACTTTGTCAGTAATGTTGCCTCCAGGATGACATACTGGAGGGGTGAAGAGACTGGCCCTGATGGCGTTGTCCCCAACCGCCGAGACCAGACGGGGACACAGAGACTTCTGACTTTAAAGGAAGAACTTCTTGTTGTCTTGGTGCGTCTTCGACGTGCACTAGAGGTAAACATGCTGAGTGACTTGATGGGTGTGTCCTCATCATTGGTAAGCAGGATTTTCATTACGTGGATTCATATGCTATCACGGGAACTTTGCTTTCTGATCAAATGGCCAACACGAGCACGTGTTCTTTCCAGACTGCCTCGAGCATTTAGATTTTTCCCCAAAACACGTGTGATTATTGATTGCACAGAGTTTCAGCTTCAGAAACCCTCACTACCTTCGGTGCAGAGAAAAACTTATTCCAGTTACAAACACAGGAATACCGCTAAGTGTCTTGTTGGCGTTACACCGCGTGGGGCATTTAGTTTTGTGTCTGATATATGGACAGGGTCCATATCTGACAGAAAAATTGTTGAGATGTCTGGTTTTCTGGAGATGCTAGAGGCTGGAGATGATGTAATGGCCGACAGGGGTTTTCTAATTAGGGACCTTGTCACGCTGCGTAAAGCCACCCTAAACATCCCACCCTTTGCTCATGGCAGACAAATGGCAAAATCAGCAGTGACAAAAACGCGTAGGATAGCTGCTGTTCGAATCCACGTAGAGCGGGCCATCGGCCGTCTTAAGCAGTTTCGGCTTCTTAGCGAGACCATTCCAGCACCCCTGAATCCTCTGGTCCACATGTGTGTCACTGTAGCTGCGGCTTTGTGTAATCTTGAGAAACCACTGTGTCGGTAAAATCAGAAGCGTTGTCTGGAAAGCACACTAGACTTTGATCATGCACCAGAACCAGTAGCCGTGACTCGTACCCAGACAAAATATACTGGAGCCCAGCCTTGAAACGTACTACATGTACAGTGAAACCTGTGAACAGCACACCTACGAATAGCAACAATCCTGTGAATAACAACATGTCCATGTGGACAGATTTTTGCCCTGGTTTTCGGTCCAAGAGTCCCTGTGATGCAGTTGTAAAGTGCTTTATTGTGAACTATTTTTTGTGTTTAGGCTGGCAACAACAAAAAAATAGGTGTGGTTACGGTAACATAGCCAAAAAAATAGGGTAGGAAGGTAGGCAATCACTTTTTTTTTTAAACTTTTTTTTCTAATGTGTACAAATTAAACCTACTTGACAGGGAAATAAGTGTGCGACTCGGGCGCTTACGCTTTCATTGCGTTTTCTGCACTCGTTTTCTTGTGTGTGTGTTTTTTTTTTTTTACAAATGTAATAAAAAGTTGTAGGGTCGGCCCCTAAAAATAGGGTAGGTCGGGTTACCGTAACCACACTTTTTTTTTTTTTTAGGCCTTATATTAATCTATGCTTTCAGTTTTAACTTTAGTTAAGAGTACAGTGTATTGCGCTATATTAAATGGTGTATTATTAAATTCGGATCAGATTAAATACTCAAAAAATAATTAAAAAAAAGCAAACCATCACTTGTTTGTTTTCTGTAAAATGTATTGCATACTCAGGTCAGTATTTCAGATGTACACATGCATAAACAAAATCTACGACTAAACACTCTTTCACTGCTTACGCTACACTACATAATGATACATTTATCGCTACAATGGAGTTTTCATGGTTTTTTTTACCAAATCACACAAACAAAAACAGCGAAATACATAGTAAAATTAGTGTGATGCTGTTGTGCAGCTCACAGGGAGCTTTATTTACTTTCTGCTGCAGAGACTGAATAAAGCACAACCAGCAGTGTGCTCAACAATCAAGTCTATAATTATAGTGAATCTGAATGCAAACACCGCTCAAAAAGAACAATAATCAATTCATTTTCTTCATGAATGCAATCATTACCAAGGGTTACACAGACTGGTCACAAATTTCAGGCTTTAACACACAATAATGCAGGGCAAATTTGGGATTTGTAAAAATCTTCTGCCTTCCGGACAAATTCCACAGCAAACTTCTCACTGTACTGCACAGGAACAATGATAATCCCTTTTGTTGTGTAAATCACCAAATCACACTCACTCAGACCATACACGAACAGCTGTGTTTGTATTTGGTGAAAGTACTGAGACCTTTCATTGAGACTCCAGCTCCCATTGTCTACGTTCAGCTCGCAACCTCTCTGCCTTGCGGCATCTTTGGGTGACAGCTCTCTTAGTGCATACGGACATTTGATTTCTATCAACTTCTCACTGTGACCAGTACAAGAGCATGATACAAGACCATCTACTGAGCATCCCAAGAAGGGTTTTCTACTGGAAATCTGTAACCCTCTTTCACTGAGTGTAAAGTTTTTATGCTTTTTTTTCTCCACGCGACAATAGTGCTCTCTTGCTTTTTTCTCTTTCTTCCTTCCCCAAGCCAAAGCTGGAGTGTCAAAGTCTGTCCGTTTCCCCAGGATGTGATCTACTAATTTTGTACAGTCCGTGTCGGGCTTCCCACACAGGGTGGTGTGTCTAGAACAGACGCGCTTCATGTCGGAGGCAGTCACACGGCCCTGCCTCATAACGTACCACAGCGGATTGTTATTCTGTCCGCGAGTTGCTTTCTCAATCCGCTGCAGCGTCTCTTGCTCTGAACGCAGAGCATCAACAACACAATCAAAGTCACGATCTGTGTCGCCTTGTGAAGTGATATCCTTGGTCCTTGCTGCAACAGAATGCTGCAGAAGCTGTTCATCTGCATCAGTGGTCTCACTTGGATCCTGGCTACTGTCAACCAAGCACTCTAGCACTGCAGCATCGGGCAGCTCCTGCGAGACAACAGAATACACAAATATAATTTATATTATATTTTTAATTGTTTAAAATAACTGTGGAACAAACAACAGTATAGTCACAAACCCTGCAGTACCAGTAATAACCATGTTCCAACCCTTCAACACCCCCCCAAAAAAAACCAGAAGCAAACAACATCAACATGCACTAATATTACAAAAGTTACAACTAGTATTACTAAACAAGCCTTGTAACCAATTATAGTCAATTTTGTAGCATTAATAGTAATACGAGCAAAAGTGCTTCATAACAAAAGTCAAACCCCTTCTTTATCCTCTGTAAACGTCATGTGTCTCAGATTACCTCCCTTCACAGCCTAATTTACCCATTAGGCGTCATACTCATAGCCCTCAAACATGTTCTCAGATTTGATTTTAGACCCGTGGAATGCTGGGTAGGAAATTTTTACCTCAGTTTTAGAGAATGTTAAAAATAGTGATGGGAATCACCCTCTGTTTGGCTGACGTAACTTCTACCACCACACGTTTAAAAACTGAAGCCCGTTTCATACTTTTGTGATGATGCTCTTTTGTACGAGTGAATCCAATATGTTGTCTGCTTCGCCTGACAACATAACTAGAGATGCAACTGTACCTTGGAAAGTAATTCAGCAAACAAGGCTTCCTTCTCAGCAGTATGCACTCTGTCTTCATAAGCCCGTGGATCAAAGTTGTCTGCAGACGGAAGCTTACGAGGAACTCTGTTATCATACCTGCAAGTAAGGAAAATGAATGTGTATATGTGTACATGTATGCATTTACTTTCTTCACCTTCCTATATTATGCATACATAACATACATGTGCAAATGTTTAAGCTAACCAGTGTCTGTCTGCACACAGCAACCAGCCACGCTTTACAAAACCACAATGTGACTAAAACACAAAGGATGTTATTATTATATTAACCTACCTGGCTTTAATCTGGGGCAGCATGTTCAGTCTTTCAGCTTCTTCACAGGCAGTGTTGCGCCTCACCCAGACAGCAGGTCCATCTGTGACTGACTTCACCTCATGGTCTTCTATAGCATACAAAGCTGCTGCAATATGTCTGCATGCACCATCAGATCTGCACAATGAAATGGAAAATATAATTTAACCATTTTACAATGTTGATGTTCTATTTATTGTTTTTAATTTTAGCAGCGTAATGTTAAATCATTACAGTAACTTGAGTAGATCTATTCAGTACAATGAAGGCTGCTACAAGATCAGTAGAGTAGGCTACATACCCTGCAGGACACTGACAATAAGCCATGTGGATGTCCCCATCACGATCAGCGATGATCCACAGCTTGTATGCATCTGTCAAGATGTAGGTCTTCTGTCGTTGAGTAGGCTTTACACGGGACTGGTAGCAGCAAAATCTTTCGTTGTTCCAGCACTTGAGTTCCAAAACATGGCCATCGTGAAAAAGTCTGTAATCTTCGTAGCTTTTGTACGCCTTTGTCGCTTTCTTATCGAAGTCAGTCCTGCTGTCGATCAGATAGTTGAAAACGTCGATCAGGCCTATCATTGGTGTCGAACTAAAATCATCAGAAAACGGTAGCGTGAAGGGGTCAAGAACCGGAAAATTCAAGCCCTGTAGACTTGATTTGACCTGGCTGGCCACGTCAACGTTGGACGAATCAGGGTCAGTTTCAAGCGATAATCCGCTGGCGCAGGTGGCAAGTCGGACCAAAGATTGTTTGCAATAACCCGTGGCACTAATCCCTCTTGCTTTGAGGTATTCCCGAAGAGATTCACAGTTTAATTTAGAAAAGTCCCGTCCACTGTCGCTATGAGCAGCCATTGTTTTCGGGAAGACTTTTGCCCGAAGTTAGGGGAAATAACTCACAACTTATACTTTTTTTAGGGCTGTGTTGTCTCCCATTTAGTTGCGGCAAAGGGCCTATTGACCGAATGATGTTATTCACACAATACCATCTGGCGATCTCTAAAAACCCATTTAAAAACAAACAAGTTGACATTTAATGAAACAATTTACTGAAATCAAGAAGTATCTTAGTTCTAGCAGTGCAAATTGGGCATCCCCTGGCGAATGCACACTGGACCGTGCGTATACGCCTGTGATACGCCGTCGCAATCAAGGCAAGTAACTATATGAGTATAAACATTAGCAAGAACTGCAACTTCAATACACTCGTAACACCTTAACAAAACATCGCAGCGAACAACTGACTCCGATGCAATATCCGCTCGATATGACCTGATTTATTTCCGAAATATACACATCGAAGCTACGATTTGTTGTTGCAATGATCGCTTGTTTCGATTGATAGCCGACAACGTGCTTCGCCTGAAGTCGTGTGAGTTTGGAAAACACGCGTTTTCAGTGATGTACAGGCATCTAATCGAGCGGACACTGCATAACATACACACCGGATTCAGTTGATCTCTGCGCTTGCCTGTTTTAACTGGTCGACAACGTGTGAATGTTCTACTCACTAAAAGTGGGTGCACACATGGCTATGGGAATACCTTTACCTTTACTGCACTATAGTTCAAAGAGCCCTTGAGACAAGATGGCGGCAGGAAAACGTCCCTTCCCGTCAGGCTTTGTGTGGGGCACAGCCACCGCCGCCTATCAGATTGAAGGTGCCTGGAATGAAGGGGGTAAGTGTGTGTGTGTGTGTGTGTGTGTGTGTGTTTGTGTGTGTGTGTGTGTGTTTGTGTGTGTGTGTTTGTGTGTGTGTGGGTGTGGGTGTGTAAGTGTGTGTGTGTGTTTGTGTGTGTGTGTTTGTGTGCGTGTGTGTGTGTGTGTGTTTGTGTGTGTGTGTGTGTGTCTATGTCTGTCTGTCTGTGTGTGTGTGTGTGTGTTTGTGTGTGTGTGTTTGTGTGTGTGTTTGTGTGTGTGTGTCTATGTCTGTCTGTGTGTGTGTGTGTGTGTATGTGTGTGTGAGAGTGTGTGTGTGTGTGGCAATTTCCAGAAAACTACCGGACAGAATTACGAACATGATTTCTTCCATATAATATTTCAATATGTTTTGTTTTTGTTTTTTCTTCTCCTTTTGTTTGCCAAAAAATGTGTTTGATTACGTCCGATGTGCAAAAAGAATTGAGGCCGCACTGTGGCGACCGCATTCTTTAATCTAATTTATTACAATTATTGTCAAACAGTTGTCGACCCTGTAACAACTCAGGTATTGCATTGAAACTTAAACATTGAATGGTGTATTTATACATCAACATTTACGCCTGAAATTGGAAGTTCAAAAGCAGACAGAAAATTATTGTAATTGTACATGTCATTGATTTGTGAATCCAAACATATATAGATAATATGTTCTTAATTGATAAATAATGCGCATATTGAAAGAAAATCGGTTTGGTGCAAATAGGGTTCAATGCACACCAGGTCATACCGTCGCCCCTCTGATCTGTGTCTTCAGTTTTCAGTCTGTTTCAGCCGATCACTAACTCAATGTTTTGATATCGCTTTAACGAATACATAATGCAGAAGAGAATGCTTAATTGTCCAAGGTTGAACATTTCTTTTGACAGTTGTGGTTAAGAAACATTTACTCAAATCAAGCACACCCGACACACGCATCTATAAATCAAATCAACGACATCTAGTTTGTGTGGGATGGGGTCGAGTTTGTGTGGGATGGGGTCGAGTTTGTGTGGGATGGGGTCGAGTTTGTGTGGGTTGGGGTCGAGTTTGTGTGGGATGGGGTAGAGTTTGTGTGGGTTGGGGTAGAGTGTGTGTGGGTTGGGGTCGAGTTTGTGTGGGTTGGGGTCGAGTTTGTGTGGGATGGGGTCGAGTTTGTGTGGGATGGGGTTGAGTTTGTGTGGGATGGGGTCGAGTTTGTGTGGGTTGGTGTAGAGTTTGTGTGGGATGGGGTTGAGTTTGTGTGGGTTGGGGTCGAGTTTGTGTGGGTTGGTGTAGAGTTTGTGTGGGATGGGGTCGAGTTTGTGTGGGTTGGGGTCGAGTTTGTGTGGGTTGGTGTAGAGTTTGTGTGGGATGGGGTCGAGTTTGTGTGGGTTGGTGTAGAGTTTGTGTGGGATGGGGTCGAGTTTGTGTGGGATGGGGTGGAGTTTGTGTGGGTTGGGGTCGAGTTTGTGTGGGTTGGGGTCGAGTTTGTGTGGGTTGGGGTCGAGTTTGTGTGGGTTGGGGTTGAGTGTGTGTGGGTTGGTGTAGAGTTTGTGTGGGATGGGGTCGAGTTTGTGTGGGTTGGGGTCGAGTTTGTGTGGGATGGGGTCGAGTTTGTGTGGGTTGGGGTCGAGTTTGTGTGGGATGGGGTCGAGTTTGTGTGAGTTGGGGTCGAGTTTGTGTGGGATGGGGTCGAGTTTGTGTGGGATGGGGTCGAGTTTGTGTGGGTTGGGGTCGAGTGTGTGTGGGTTGGGGTCGAGTTTGTGTGGGTTGGGGTCGAGTGTGTGTGGGTTGGGGTGGAGTTTGTGTGGGTTGGGGTCGAGTTTGTGTGGGATGGGGTCGAGTTTGTGTGGGATGGGGTCGAGTTTGTGTGGGATGGGGTCGAGTTTGTGTGGGATGGGGTCGAGTTTGTGTGGGTTGGGGTGGAGTTTGTGTGGGATGGGGTTGAGTTTGTGTGGGATGGGGTCGAGTGTGTGTGGGTTGGGGTGGAGTTTGTGTGGGTTGGGGTCGAGTTTGTGTGGGATGGGGTCGAGTGTGTGTGGGTTGGGGTGGAGTTTGTGTGGGTTGGGGTCGAGTTTGTGTGGGATGGGGTCGAGTGTGTGTGGGTTGGGGTGGAGTTTGTGTGGGTTGGGGTCGAGTTTGTGTGGGATGGGGTCGAGTTTGTGTGGGATGGGGTCGAGTGTGTGTGGGATGGGGTCAAGTTTGTGTGGGATGGGGTCGAGTTTGTGTGGGATGGGGTCGAGTTTGTGTGGGATGGGGTCGAGTTTGTGTGGGTTGGGGTCGAGTTTGTGTGGGATGGGGTCGAGTTTGTGTGGGTTGGGGTCGAGTGTGTGTGGGATGGGGTCGAGTTTGTGTGGGTTGGGGTCGAGTTTGTGTGGGTTGGGGTCGAGTTTGTGTGGGATGGGGTCGAGTGTGTGTGGGATGGGGTCGAGTTTGTGTGGGATGGGGTCGAGTTTGTGTGGGATGGGGTCGAGTGTGTGTGGGTTGGGGTCGAGTGTGTGTGGGTTGGGGTTGAGGGAGTTGGGTGCGGGTCTTTGTCCTTTCGTTCGCATTTCAAAAAACCACTCGTGTCAATCTGGTATCACACCGCAAACCGTGTAGTATTTCTATCTATTCAATGTGTTGATAACTGGGTGAGTGACTTCCAGGTAAAAGCCGGAGTATCTGGGACGCCTTCACCCAGACAGACGGTCACGTGACGGACGGCAACACGGGGGACGTGGCCTGTGACTCCTATCACCTGTATGAACAGGACGTCGCTCTCATGAAACAGCTCGGGGTGAGTAAGGTTAAAATCATAAAAGTGTCCCGGTAATAACTCAATTTGCATTATCTATGTGTATGTGTTTGTGCCTGTCATGTCTGCGTGGGTGCAGGTGAACCCTTACCAAATGCCCCCCATAACGTGTGGGTATATGTGTACTCCAACCGGATATCCCTGTCTTGTCTGGGTACATATGAACTCTTACTGAAGAACCATGTTATGTGCAGGTACATGTGTACTCCTATATAATGTACCTGTCATACCAGGGTACAAGCAAACTATTACCGAATGTCCTTGTCATGTTTGGGTAAAGATAAACACTACCGGATGACCCATTTATGTTTGGGTATCCTGTCAAATCTGAGTACAGGTGAACTCTTACTGGATGTCCCTGTCCTGTCTGTGTACATGTGAACTCTTACCAGATGTCGCTGTCATGTCGATCTGGGCACAGGTGGACGCGCTTACCGGATGTCGTTGTCATGTCTGAGGACAGGTCAACTCTTACCGAATAACCCAGTCATATCTGGGTACAGGTGGACTCTTATCGGATGTTCCTGTCATGTCTGTGAACACGCGACATGTTATTAACGAATATTCTTGCTGTCTTGGTACATGTGAACTTTTACCGGATGTCGCTGTCATCTGTGTGTACAGGTGAACTCTTACCGGTTGTCCCCGTCATGTATTGGTACACATGACCTCTTAATGAAAACCCCGTTTATGTTTGGGTACATGTGACCTCCCAATGAATGTCCCGTTCATGTCTGGGTACAGGTGAACTCTTACCGGATGTCGCTTTCATGGCCGCGGATCATTCCGGACCCTCTGACCGGTCAAGTCAACCCGGAGGGCGTGGCCTACTACAACAAGGTGATTGACAGCTTGCTGGCCAATGGGATCACGCCGTGTGTGACGCTGTACCACTGGGACCCCCCCCTGGTGTTGGAGGAGGAGGTGGGGGGCTGGGCCTCGGAGCGCATCATCCCCTTCTTCCTCCACTACGCTGAGGCCTGCTTCACGGCTTTTGGCGACAGGGTGAGGTGTGATTTTGAATCGATACAGAAGAAAATGCTCGCTTTTGTCCCCAAGTCAAGAGGTCGATTAATAACAATTAAAGATGGGAACAAGGGACTGCAGGTGAGAGGGAATAGAACAAGATGATACCAATACAGACAAAGACGTGGTTGTCATCTCAAGTCAAGATGATACCAATACAGACAAAGAAGTGGTTGTCATCTCAAGTCAAGATGATACCAATACAGACAAAGAAGTGGTTGTCATCTCAAGTCAAGATGATACCAATACAGACAAAGAAGTGGTTGTCATCTCAAGTCAAGATGATACCAATACAGACAAAGAAGTGGTTGTCATCTCAAGTCAAGATGATACCAATACAGACAAAGAAGTGGTTGTCATCTCAAGTCAAGATGATACCAATACAGACAAAGAAGTGGTTGTCATCTCAAGTCAAGATGATACCAATACAGACAAAGAAGTGGTTGTTATCTCAAGTCAAGATGTTGAAAAGTACAAGAAAAACCAAAAAAAGGGCGTTTAAAAGAATTCGTGAGTTTTTGTTTATTTTTCACGTCAAGATGTCGATTAGAAGAGATACAGCAGAAATGCAGTTACAAAAAATTCGTGTTTGCCTCAAGTCAAAATGACGAGTAATAGTCAAGTCATACTGAGAAAAGAGCGCGAAAAGAGTGTGTTGTTTTCTCAAGTCAAGATGTCGATTATTATAGCAATACAGACACAATGCGGTAAAGAACTCGTTGTGGTTTCAGGTGAAAATGTGGATAACATTCAACGAGCCAAGCATCTTCATCTACTTTGGCTATGTCCTTGGCTACCACGCGCCAGGCCGGAAGGACCTAGCGGAAGTTGGCCCCTACGCATGCGTGCACAACGTCGTGCGTGCGCATGCCCAGGTGTACCGGCTGTACGAAAAGAATTTCAAGAGTACCCAAAACGGTACGGTTTCTACAAATCGAGTTACTGGTTTCAGCGATGCATTCTTGTTTTCCTTGGTGGGTTTTTGTTGTTACGAATTTTAAATCTGGGGAATAATAGTGGGTGGGGTGGGGGGGATGGGCTCAATTTTGCAATGGACCACAACCAACTAAGCGAATTTGAGAACGGATGAGGAACAGAAATGTATGATGGCTGAGAAATGTATTTGAGACAGTGACAAAAGGTCAGGTGTCATGTCTACTGTCCCGAATGACACACGATTGCTGACATTTCACCATTGCCAACAGAATAAACAAATAAGAAATAGGTAGAAAATGAATGTGAAAACTGACTTTAATTGTTGATCAGTATTTTCTATACCACTAACAAATAATCTACTTGCACATAGCTGTTTGGCAAATGTATGTTGCATGGGACACACTGACATGAAAGTGGAAGATGTTTTTCCCTCTAGAGAAACTACATATCAAGTTACACTTTTTGTGCTCTTCCATTCCAGTTGGCAATCAATTGTTAACGCATGTTATTAGAAAAAATAGAACGAAAACAGATTAGATAGAATGAAAAATGTACTGGTGATGTCATTTGGGACATACTGACATGAAAACGTCACCTTTTGGCATTGTCTCATTTGTGTCCCAAGATCGTACAATCTCGTGATGTTTTCGTTATTTGATCCCACCGGTACGCTGGTGGTGTCAGAGGTGGAGGCAAGATTGTGCATCTGCCTTCGTCTGTCGTTAACAAGACGTTATTCGGAAATGGTTCTGAGTAGTTTGTATGGGTTGTGAAAGAGTGAATATGTTTGCATTTAGTGAGTCAAACTTGTTCACGTAACAAAATAGGCCAATCACTAGCGAGGGGTGTGTCTGAAACACGTGGACACGGAGCACGTGTGGAAAGCTTTCCTCAATAAAACAAAGAGCATTAACTCTTTGACAACCAATACAAGCTCCATCGAGCTATTTCCGAACTACGCCTATTATCGACAAAGGGAGGACGTGTTGAAAGAACCTCAAGAAAAGCAAGAGTGTTAACAGTTTCACAGAACATACAAACCAGTTATTTCCGAACATCGTCTGTTGGTCCATGCCAATCTTTCAGGCAAGGTAGGCCTGTCACTCAACAGCGACTGGGCGGAGCCACGTGACCCAGACAACCCAGAGAGCGTGAAGGCAGCAGACCGCTACATGCAGTTCCGCCTAGGTATCTACGCCCACCCCATCTTTGTGGACGGAGACTACCCGCCCTCCCTGAAGCGCCGCCTGGCGGACAGAGCCAAGGGGGGAGAGAATCGTCTGCCTCAGTTCACTGAGGAGGAGAAGGCCTACATGAAAGGTAGGACCCTGACTGACTGACTGACTGACTGACAAGTTGATTATTACGTTGTGTTTGGACCAATTGGCCTATGTTGGGACAGGTATTGTTTCTACATTGGGGTGTGCACGTTAAAGATCCCACGATTGACAAAAGGGTCTTTCTTGGCAAAATTGTATTGGCATAGATAAAAATGTCCACCAAAATACCCGTGTGACTTGGAATAATAGGCCGTGAAAAGTAGGATATGCGCCGAAATGGCTGCGATCTGCTGGCCGATGTGAATGCGTGATGTATTGTGTAAAAAAAAAATTCCATCTCACACGGCATAAACAAATCCCTGCGCCTTGAATATGTGCGCGATATAAATTTAAATCCCTGCGCTTAGAACTGTACCCACGAAATACGCGCGATATAAGCCTCATATTGATTGATTGATTGATTGATTAATTCGCTGAAGATATGGTGTGATACTGCTGATAGAACAAGCCCACTGCAGCTGTCTTCTATCACGCCTGCATTAGGCTTGTCTCGTCAAAGTATCGAGATACGATCATGATGATGAGAGACGAGATGTGATCCATGCGTGTCTTCGTGTTTTTCAAGCCCTGAGACTTTTGCTGTGAGCTTAGGATCTTTTTGTGCGCACACGGGTGTGTTAAGACACCGATGAACGTTTGCGCAAAGTTGACCCCAAGAAATAAATCATCACAGGTAAGACACTTGTGCGATGTGCACAGGGCGGAGGGCCCCAAAGGGTTTAAAATCGTGATCGTGATTGGCGTTTTTTGACCTTTCTGTGACCGTGATTGCCGAAATTTCCATTTCTGTGATCGTGATGGGACTTTGCCCGTGATCCGTGATGACACAAACATCAAGTCTCGTGATCGTGATCGTCATTTGTTTTCGTGATCGTGATGGGCATTATTGCAACGCACTTTATTTTCAACGTACATTTTTCACAGCTGTATCACTCTACGATCCTCTATTCGTCAAGGTGTTTGTGATCGTGAAAACAAAAATCAAGGTAACTGTGATCGTGAAAGCTAAAATTTCCCTTCCCGTGATCGTGATGATACCCCTCCTTTGGGGCCCTCAGGGCGGGTAGGGGTTGCAGAGAATCTGAAGGCATCTTACGCTGCTGTTGCAAAATGTTTTATCAAAGAATTCAGGCACAGTAATGACTGTTTGTACCATTGAGAAAATAAATATTAAAACATCGTTTTACTCTGGATCAATATTTGATAGCCATTGTTTCATTTATGTTGATAAAAAAAATTGCATGACTTATTATCCGACTTTAACAAAAAGTTAAGGCGGCACTGTGGCGACCACAATCATATTCATTGACTTGCTGGACTACTTTCTCCCCCTGCAGGGTCGTCGGACTTTTTCGGTCTGAACTACTACACCACTCGTTACGCCGTGGCGGGGACGAAGGAGGATGAAGCGAGCTACGCGGGGGACTGTAACTTTGAGGAACACACTGACCCGCAGTGGACACGGTCAGTACAACATAGCAACAAGAAGTTATTTTGCCATAATAGCGCAGCGGGTGTGAAGGCATTACACTAAAACCCCATTTTGGTGTGTGACAGTTATTATGCCCAAACCCCGTAACGGCGTGTAATGTTATCATGCCATAACCCCTTAAGGGTTCGAATCCCAGGTTCGGCAAGCGAGTATTTTCTTAGAGTCAAACGTTAAACTCGAACAGTCAGTCAATTAGTCCAATAACGGTGTGTGTTGTTTTTACAGTGGTAGCCTACCTACGATGAAGGGGCACACTTGCGACCAGGCTCAAATGTCCCTACATTTGAGGTTACCTGTCATGACAGGTATATTGTGGTGACGATTATAAAGACCAGAGGAAAGCAGGTGCTTTTTCTTGGGGAGAAGAGGGTTTTTGTCTTATTACAGGTGTCCCAGATCGCAGGCACCATTCATTGTGTGCACAAACTCCATAACGGTGTGTAATGTTAATATTCCAGAAAGCATATTGGAAACTCACAACAGGAAGAAAAATAATCCAACCCCACACAAAAACAAAAAACAAAAACAAACTACAAATCAGGCAATCAATCAAACAAACAAACAAACAGACACACACACACACACACACACACACACACACACACACACACACACACACACACACACAAACACACACACACACAAACACACACACACACACACACAAACACACACACACACACACACACACACACACACACACAAACAACAAGCACGATGATCAACATGTGACGTCCACTTTCAGCGGTCAGTCAGTGTGGCTGTACTCAGTGCCATGGGGACTCCGGAAGTTGCTGGACTACATCCGGGTCAACTACGGGTCACCGGTGGTGTACGTGACTGAGAACGGCTTCTCCGACCCCCCAGGGACCCTGGAGGACACCGCCAGACAAACCTACATCAAGGACCACCTCACTGCCGTGCATCAAGGTACATCATGCTGCCTCTTGCTCTGTCTGTTTGTCCCTCTCTTGCTCTGTCTGTCTGCCTGCATCACTCTCGAGCTGTCTCTGTGAATCTTGATCTGTCCATCAGTTTCTTGCTCTGTCTGTTTGTCCCTCTCTTGCTCTGTCTGTCTGCCTGCATCACTCTCGAGCTGTCTCTGTGAATCTTGATCTGTCCATCAGTTTCTTGCTCTGTCTGGCTGTCACTCTCTTGCTCTGTCTGTCTGCCTGCATCACTCTCGATCTGTCTGTCTGAATCTTGATCTGTCCATCAGTTTCTTGCTCTGTCTGGCTGTCACTCTCTTGCTCTGTCTGTCTGCCTGCATCACTCTCGAGCTGTCTCTGTGAATCTTGATCTGTCCATCAGTTTCTTGCTCTGTCTGTCTGTCCCTCTCTTGCTCTGTCTGTCCGCCTGCATCACTCTCGAGCTGTCTCTGTGAATCTTGATCTGTCCATCAGTTTCTTGCTCTGTCTGGCTGTCCCTCTCTTGCTCTGTCTGTCCGCCTGCATCACTCTCGATCTGTCTGTCTGAATCTTGATCTGTCCATCAGTTTCTTGCTCTGTCTGGCTGTCCCTCTCTTGCTCTGTCTGTCCGCCTGCACCACTCTCGATCTGTCTGTCTGAATCTTGATCTGTCCATCAGTTTCTTGCTCTGTCTGGCTGTCCCTCTCTTGCTCTGTCTGTCCGCCTGCATCACTCTCGATCTGTCTGTCTAAATCTTGATCTGTCCATCAGTTTCTTGCTCTGTCTGTCTGTCCCTCTCTTGCTCTGTCTGTCCGTCTTCATGACTCTCGATCTGTCTGACTGAATCTTGATCTGTCCATCAGTTTCTTGCTCAGTCTGTCTGTCCTTCTCTTGCTCTGTCTGTCCGCCTGCATCACTCTCGATCTGTCTGTCTGAATCTTGATCTGTCCATCAGTTTCTTGCTCTGTCTGTCTGTCCCTCTCTTGCTCTGTCTGTCCGCCTGCATCACTCTCGATCTGTCTGTCTGAATCTTGATCTGTCCATCAGTTTCTTGCTCAGCCTGTCTGTCCTTCTCTATGTCTGTTTGGATTTTGTCATCGTAACTAGTAACTAGTAAGTCCCGCGCCAGACAGAACTCAAGGATAACTGTAATGCCATGCATCAAGTTATGTACAGCGTACAACTTGTGTCTGTCCGTACGTCTTTTGCTCGATCTGGCCGTCTTGTTAGTCCGTCCGTCTTTTGCTCGATCTGGCCGTCTTGTTAGTCCGTCCGTCTTTTGCTCGGTCCGTTGCCCTGTCTGTCTGTCGCACCTACTTGAACCTACTGGGTTTTTTTAACCGGAAGTAGTAAACCCCGAGATGGTCAAACTTTTTGAAAAAGACAGCACAGTCTCGGTAAAAGATACCCCCATGCGAACCTTATTTGCATTGCACTCTTTGTTGCCCAGCCGTCACGGAGGACCACGTGGATGTGCGAGGCTACTATTGCTGGACTCTGCTGGACAACTTTGAGTGGGCGGAGGGATACAACGAGCGATTCGGCCTCTTCCACGTCGACTTCACGCATCCGCAGCGCAAGAGGACCGCCAAAGAGTCCGTGCGCTTTTTCAAAGAGATCACCTCTTCCAACAGCGTGTGACTGACTGTTTGTGTCAAGGTCACTGTTTGACTTTGTCAAGGTCACTGTAGTTGTCATTGTTTGACCTTTTCAATGTGTTGTACTTGTCGCTGTGTGACCTTGTCAAGGTTAACGTTGTTGTCGCTGTTTGACTTTGTCAAGGTCATTGTACTTGTCACAGTGCGGTAAGCAGAAATAGTCGCTAATTTCAGCATTGGAAATTAAGTGTGTGCATGACTTTCGATGGTTACTTGACCATCGCGCTTTTGATTACTTATTGATGAAACAGCAAGACATATATCACTGTCATTTGGTATCTAGGTGTTTTTTGTGGTCGACGTTCCAGGACCTTGTCAATAAAACACACATCTCTTCAAGCTGCAGTGTGTACTTTGTTTTCAGCTAGTACATATAGTCAGATAGGGATTTAGAGAGAGGAGTGTGCGTGCGGGTTTGGGGTCCTCGAAAACGGTGATGTCAATTACATGAACAAAATATTTAATATAGCGAAACAAAAAGCGTTGGTTATATCAAATGAGTTGACACACACACACACACACACACACACACACACACACACACACACACACACACACACACACACACACACACACACACACACATGGACACACACACACACACGCTCACACCCACCGACCCACACACACACACATATACACACACATACAGATATATATGTATATAAACACACACACACACACATATACACACACACACACAGATATATACACACACTCACATACTCACACACACACACACACACAAACATACACGATCACACACACACACACAAACACGCACACACACACGCACACACGCACGCACACACAAACACACACAAACACACACACACACACACACACACACACCAATGATTCCCATATTGATGACAAAGAGGACGGACGCCGCCACCCTGACTGTCTGGTTGAACCGTCTCTCCAGGTACTGTGAGGATGACAAAAAAACAATAGAGTGGTTAGGATTGGAAGTTGCTTTTATGATCATGCTTCCTGTCGGTGGTACAAACTCCGGTTTATGGAATGATCACTGTATTTGGAAATGTTGCCATTAATAAAGGGTTGCAACACAAACAATACTGACCTCACTACCTTACTCGTTCGATAAAACAAAAACAAAACAAGATTCAGACTTTATTTGCATGCACTCTTCTTGACTCTTTGCAGGGATTGGCTTGGGCGTCGGTCATCGGTCTTTTGCCATGTTAAATTCGGAACAGACCGACACACATGGGTCTGAAAGCGGACAAACACTCAAGTCCTTAATGGCTCAAAACCGTAGGACTTTTAATATTAATTTTAACACATGGGTCTCAACCCGTCAACTGACCGATAGACATGCAGCAGAGTCAGTCAGCTCGTCGTATTTTTGTCTGCTGTCTTGTATTTTCTTTTGTTTTCCCCTTCCTTACTCCGCAGCATGAATATTGTGTCCTCAGACCTTTTATTCCTCTTCATATAAGACCATTGGAAAATAAACAAGAAAATGAAGAAAAGAATTGAATTTTCCTCTTATTTGTACATTGTGAACAACTTTCAGACGTTTCTCCTCACTGCCGTAATGCACAATTGCTGCAGTCCCGTGGTGGAAGGAAAGGTTTTTTTCTTGACTGATTGGTTTGCAAAATGACTGATTGATTCATGGCTGAGTCAGTCAATGGACCTCTAGTGGACAACACCCAAGCCAATCCCTGTCTTTGTTTGTGTTGCTGTTTTGTGTGGCTGGTTCTAGGGGTGGTTCCTGAAGTCCCACCCCCACTCTCCCCGTCCCCCATACCCGGGAAATATACCTCTTTTTTTCTCAAAGAGAGATCCACAATACCTTCATTACATGCTAAATTCCAAAAGCTGCTGGGGGGCTGTGCCAACCAGACCCCCACTTCCTCCCCCCCCCAGCCCGCCCGCCTGGCCAGCCCCTGTACCTCTGCCTCATGTTTAAAGCCTCTCCCTCTCAAACACTATGGATAATACACTAGGTCCAGCCCTGAAATTACTTACCTCGTACGCGCTGGCGAGATTGAGGTTGTGGTAGAAAGGTAGAAACACGTGGTTGGTGATGATAACAGTTGGGATCATAGCGAGGCCGGCGATCCAGTAACTCGTGTTGTTGTTGTACATCTCGGTCGGAGTGCCCAGCACGGTGATGGCGGACATGAATGACGCCATGAGGGACATAGAGATGGGGAAGATGCCGATGTCCCTCCCGCCCATGAGGAGGTCATCCGACGTGGAGGCGCGTGACGCACAGTACTCCTTCACCATGTAGAACACCCCGATGCCTGCAGACACCAGGAGGACGAGGGCGAGCAGGACGTAGTCCACGGCCCCCAGCTGTCCCACTGCCTCCCCCGGACACATGGAACACACTCGCTCGCACACCTCACTCGTGGAAAACTGAGACATCTTGGCGTATCTGGAGAATGAAAAAAAAGGCCTTGAGTAAGCTGTAAAGCTAGGTTATTTGTGCGAAGTCGACTACCGCCTCCCCCGGGCCTGCGGAACACACTCGCTCACACTCCTCAGACGTGGAGAATTGAGACGTCTTGCTGTATCTGGAGAATGACAAGAAAGGCGTCGAGTAAGCTGTAAACCTTGTGCGAATCGACTTGGCGAAGTATATGCCTCATACCTCATTTGTTTAGAACTGAGACATCTTGGTGGCTGTGGTTGCAATCTGGAGAATGACAATGCAGGCCTTGAGTAAGGTGTAAAGCTGGGCTATTGGTGGCTGTGGTTGCAATCTGGAGAATGACAATGCAGGCCTTGAGTAAGGTGTAAAGCTGGGCTATTGGTGGCTGTGGTTGCAATCTGGAGAATGACAATAAAGGCCTTGAGTAAGTGTAAAGCTGGGCTATTGGTGGCTGTGGTTGCAATCTGGAGAATGACAATAAAGGCCTTGAGTAAGGTGTAAAGCTGGGCTATTGGTGGCTGTGGTTGCAATCTGGAGAATGACAATGCAGGCCTTGAGTAAGGTGTGAAGCTGGGCTATCTGTGGCTGTGGTTGCAATCTGGAGAATGACAATGCAGGCCTTGAGTAAGGTGTAAAGCTGGGCTATTTGTGGCTGTGGTTGCAATCTGGAGAATGACAATGCAGGCCTTGAGTAAGGTGTAAAGCTGGGCTATTTGTGGCTGTGGTTGCAATCTGGAGAATGACAATGCAGGCCTTGAGTAAGGTGTAAAGCTGGGCTATTGCATGGTGGCTGTGGTTGCAATCTGGAGAATGACAATGCAGGCCTTGAGTAAGGTGTAAAGCTGGGCTATTGGTGGCTGTGGTTGCAATCTGGAGAATGACAATGCAGGCCTTGAGTAAGTGTGAAGCTGGGCTATCTGTGGCTGTGGTTGCAATCTGGAGAATGACAATGCAGGCCTTGAGTAAGGTGTAAAGCTGGGCTATTTGTGGCTGTGGTTGCAATCTGGAGAATGACAATGCAGGCCTTGAGTAAGGTGTAAAGCTGGGCTATTTGTGGCTGTGGTTGCAATCTGGAGAATGACAATGCAGGCCTTGAGTAAGGTGTAAAGCTGGGCTATTTGTGGCTGTGGTTGCAATCTGGAGAATGACAATGCAGGCCTTGAGTAAGGTGTAAAGCTGGGCTATTGGTGGCTGTGGTTGCAATCTGGAGAATGACAATGCAGGCCTTGAGTAAGGTGTAAAGCTGGGCTATTGGTGGCTGTGGTTGCAATCTGGAGAATGACAATGCAGGCCTTGAGTAAGGTGTGAAGCTGGGCTATCTGTGGCTGTGGTTGCAATCTGGAGAATGACAATAAAGGCCTTGAGTAAGTGTAAAGCTGGGCTATTTGTGGCTGTGGTTGCAATCTGGAGAATGACAATAAAGGCCTTGAGTAAGTGTAAAGCTGGGCTATTTGTGGCTGTGGTTGCAATCTGGAGAATGACAATAAAGGCCTTGAGTAAGGTGTAAAGCTGGGCTATTTGTGGCTGTGGTTGCAATCTGGAGAATGACAATAAAGGCCTTGAGTAAGTGTAAAGCTGGGCTATTTGTGGCTGTGGTTGCAATCTGGAGAATGACAATGCAGGCCTTGAGTAAGGTGTAAAGCTGGGCTATTGGTGGCTGTGGTTGCAATCTGGAGAATGACAATGCAGGCCTTGAGTAAGGTGTAAAGCTGGGCTATTGGTGGCTGTGGTTGCAATCTGGAGAATGACAATAAAGGCCTTGAGTAAGGTGTAAAGCTGGGCTATTGGTGGCTGTGGTTGCAATCTGGAGAATGACAATGCAGGCCTTGAGTAAGGTGTAAAGCTGGGCTATTGGTGGCTGTGGTTGCAATCTGGAGAATGACAATGCAGGCCTTGAGTAAGGTGTGAAGCTGGGCTATCTGTGGCTGTGGTTGCAATCTGGAGAATGACAATGCAGGCCTTGAGTAAGGTGTAAAGCTGGGCTATTGGTGGCTGTGGTTGCAATCTGGAGAATGACAATAAAGGCCTTGAGTAAGGTGTAAAGCTGGGCTATTGGTGGCTGTGGTTGCAATCTGGAGAATGACAATGCAGGCCTTGAGTAAGGTGTAAAGCTGGGCTATTTGTGGCTGTGGTTGCAATCTGGAGAATGACAATAAAGGCCTTGAGTAAGGTGTAAAGCTGGGCTATTGGTGGCTGTGGTTGCAATCTGGCGGATGACAATAAAGGCCTTGAGTAAGGTGTAAAGCTGGGCTATTGGTGGCTGTGGTTGCAATCCGGAGAATGACAATGCAGGCCTTGAGTAAGGTGTAAAGCTGGGCTATTGCATGGTGGCTGTGGTTGCAATCTGGAGAATGACAATAAAGGCCTTGAGTAAGGTGTAAAGCTGGGCTATTTGTGGCTGTGGTTGCAATCTGGAGAATGACAATGCAGGCCTTGAGTAAGGTGTAAAGCTGGGCTATTGGTGGCTGTGGTTGCAATCTGGAGAATGACAATGCAGGCCTTGAGTAAGGTGTAAAGCTGGGCTATTGGTGGCTGTGGTTGCAATCTGGAGAATGACAATAAAGGCCTTGAGTAAGTGTAAAGCTGGGCTATTGGTGACTGTGGTTGCAACCTGGAGAATGACAATAAAGGCCTTGAGTAAGGTGTAAAGCTGGGCTATTGGTGGCTGTGGTTGCAATCCGGAGAATGACAATAAAGGCCTTGAGTAAGTGTAAAGCTGGGCTATTGGTGGCTGTAGGTTGCAATCTGGAGAATGACAATAAAAGCCTTGAGTAAGGTGTAAAGCTGGGCTATTGCATGGTGACTGTGGTTGCAACCTGGAGAATGACAATAAAGGCCTTGAGTAAGGTGTAAAGCTGGGCTATCTGTGCGAAGTCGACTTTGCAAAGTCTATACCTCATGCCTCAAACGTGGATAACTGAGACATCTTGGTGGCTGTGGTTGCAATCTGGCGGATGACGAAACAGGCCTTTACACTACATTGGGGTGTGCACGTTAAAGATCCCACGATTGACAAAAGGGTCTTTCCTGGCAAAATTGTATAGGCATAGATAAAAAATGTCCACCAAATACCCGTGTGACTTGGAATAATAGGCCGTGAAAAGTAAATATTCGCCGTAATGGCTTGAGATTTACTGGCCGATGTGAATGCGTGATATATTGTGTAAAAAATTCCATCTCACACGGCAGAAATTAATATGTAAAGCGCTTAGAGAACGTCAAGCGCTATATAAATCTCCCATATAAATAAATAAAAATCAAGAGGCGAAGCCTTCAAGGCTCACGTAAGAAATCGACAAACAGTAACACAAACTCAATCACTCCGTCACACATACACACACACACACACACACACACACACACACACACACACACACACACACACACACACACACACACACACACACACACACACACACACAGTAAGCATAGGTGAAACTGTGCAAGAAAGCGAGACACTAGATCTACTAGTCTCGGCCCGCTCACAATAACAATGACCGAGACTTTCAGTAATTCCTTCGCGTGACGTCTAACCCTCTTACGTCATAATGTGACGTCTTTGAAATGTTAAAGTTTCTATCACACACGTCAAACACTTTTGACCGAGACGTAATCTTCTTATGCGAGCTTTATCCATAGACTCGGAAATGTTAAAGTTTCTATCACACACACACAGTGTCAGTGACACACACGCACGCACGCACAGACAGACAAAAGTTAGCATCGCATAGGCTACACTTACGTGAGCCAAAAAAGTAAGCTGTAAAGCTGGGCTATTTGAGCGCAGTCGCCTTCGCGAAGTCTATACCTCATTCCTCAATCCTGGATAACTGAGGTATCTTGGTGGATGTGTGGTTTGTTGAACCTGCAATCTGGCGGATGACGAAACAGGCCTTGAGTACATTGTTAGGACACCCAGTTAATGAACTGACCAATCTTGACGGTTGACGAAACAGGCCTTGAGTACATTGTTAGGACACCCACAAATGCCAGGGTATCTTGAACTGACCAATCTTGACGGATGTGTGTCAGTGTTGCTGATCCATATTTCAAAGCCTTTGAAAGATGCATTCTGTTCATTGCGTACGGGTTTTCTCGGCAGTTATTACGCGTGTACAAATAAATAAACTGTTAATTGTCAACAATCAAATTATTACATCTGAAGTAGAACACGGTTACTGTCTCTGTCTGTTTGTCTCTGTTTGTCTGTCTCTACCTTTGCCTCTGTGTGTGCGTGTGTGTGTGTGTGTGTGTGTGTGTGTATGTGTGTGTGTGTGTGTGTGTGACAGTGTGTGTGTGTGTGTGTGTGTGTGTGTGTGTGTGTGATACGCGTGTGTGTGTGTGTGTTTATCTACCCCCCCCCAAAAAAAAAATTAAAAAAAAAAAAAAATAAAAAATCGCCTTGGCCTATCTACTAAACGTACCTTTCACTACAGCTGCTATCATCACCAGAACAATTGCACCCCACAAGTCAGCATGGTCGTTATATAACTTACCACAAAACAAATGCCGTGTAAACATAGCTGGCAGTGGAAGTTTAATTCCGAATGAGGACAGCAGCAACGATGCTTGATGCTGCAACGGCCAACCGCCTAATCCCTCCCTGTGTGAGTGTTTAGATTCCTGTCTGTGTCTGTGGGTACTGCAGGGTCACTGATGCGAAGGCCGCAGGCTTCACACAATTCACACGGGGCGGACAGGAACGTCGTTCACTTTACACACAGTAAGATGCGAAGGCCTCAGGCTTCACGCAACTCACACGGGGCGGACAGGAACGTCGTTCACTTTACACACAGTAAGATGCGAAGGCCGCAGGCTTCACACAATTCACACGGGGCGGACAGGAACGTCGTTCACTTTACACACAGTTCCTCTTGTCCCTGCCTCCGTCGTGCTGTTCTGGTTGTACAAATCCAAAAACAACAAGAAATTCCTCCGAGGTAGGAAAAACACCCCCGTCCTTACCATTCTCACTGCCACCAACTGAGAAGGTTATTTCCCTTTGACCATTAATATGTCCCTCTATAAGTCCTTGTAGAATCTTAATCCACCAATAACTCCCTAACCGTGTGTTTGACTGGTCCCAATTTTTGTAAGGACCGTCTGAGGAATGTATAGAACCTGTTCACCAAGTTTGGTGACGATCGGTCCGTTCATTCTTGAGATCTATATGCGAACACAAACACACAAACACACAAACAAACAAACAAACACATCGACCGAATCCTATACACACCCCTATACCGGGGGTTTAAAGAGACTGCCAACGTTCCAACAATGTTCTGATTGTTTGTTTGATGTGACACAAAAGACGATGCACATTCTTGGTCCAAAGAATGTTTAAGAATAGGCTAACACTTCTGCAGCAGCACTCTGGCTAACATATACGCTCCTGCAGTAGTGTTCTGTCCAACATATGCACTCATTCACACCACTGACCACTCACAAAGGCCAGGGTATCTTGGCCAACACAAATCATATCGTAAGATGATGAGGACTGTCCAGTGTCTGAGATACCTTGACAGTGGACATATACTAGTCGACCTGATAAGATTGTGCACTCTTGTGACGAGAGCAGTGCACAATCCTTCCTTTTTAATTGTCGTGTGTTCCACTTCTGTATGATATAACGATGCCTCACTGGCGTTGGTCACAGGGGTTGGTTGCAGGATTGTGGACTCGCTATCTCCTATGTGTAGTGGACAAGTCCTGCGTGGATTGATGGAACAGAGTTGGTGCAATGGACGATGTTCGGAAATAACTCTGTTGAAATTGTATGAGTTTGGGAAGAGTTACGTCACCTTGGTTTTAATTGCTTTTCCACAGAAACACTGAGGCAGGCTACAAGTGACATTCTAGGCTTGCCTGAGTGTTTCTTTGGAAACAAGGCAAAGCTACTATTCCACAACCTAAACAAAACTTGACAGAGTTATTTCCGGACATTGTCTATTTACTGAAGCAGAATGACGTAATGGTCCCTCTTGTCATCACAGCCCAACACGAGTTGTCCTTCTTGTTTCCATCGTGTGCTGGGTGGTATGCCTGTGAATGTGCAAATGTTTTTCTTAAATTAACATAACATACACGGTTATATCATCAACAATTCTCCGTCATGTCCTTGCAACCCTTTGTGTTTAACACAGTGGATTTCTGTAGGCTACGTATGTAGCTTTAACTCCCTCCTGCTGGGATCACATAGTAAATTGAGTGCTTCGTACACTCGGTCACATTACCAAAAAACACACAGAGAATTGAACGTTGTGTTTCTTCTAGCCAGGACCAGAACGGGACACCAAGGAGTTTTCTGTCACAAATCCTTGCTACATGCTCAGTCACTTGCCCTGAGGGTGCAACAGGCAAGACAATAGTTTGTTTCTCGTGTTTGCAGAGTACAAGGTTGCAAGTTGTCACAGAATCTGCCCAACGCAGATCTTAGAGAGATGTGCTGTCACTTTCCACCAATGGAACTACACGGGCAGAATTTTAAGAGTTTGTCGCCAAATCCTTTGTTTTAATTTTCTCGCAAAAGCTACCTTTCTGAGTCGCAATACTGCAACAACGAGATCTGCCAGCTGGGAATAAATGTGCAGCCTAAGAGAATGTTTGCAAAGTGAACGCGTGGCTGTCAGGCCGGAAACGATGAGAACGAGAGAGGGGAGGGGGAGGGGGTATATTGTCGTCAAGGGACGTAATCCTACCAGTGTCATCAATTGTGCAATATCCGCTTCTTCCATTCCATCGATTTAAATGCAGAACATTTTAAAAAAAAATGGGAATGGGAATGAGCCTGTCAAATTAAAAAACTGGAAAATATTTTCCTGATTGGTACAGAAAGCAGTGAATACAGTCTCTTCTACAAGCGGACTGTCTAACACACACACACACACACACACACACACACACACACACACACACACACACACACACACACTCGTACACACACGTACACACACACACGTACATACGCACGTACACACACACGTACACACACACAGTGACGTACACACGCACACACGCACACACGCACACACACACACACACACAAACACGCATACACACACAAACACGCACACACACACTCAAACACTAACAAACACACACAAGGACAGAATTATTATTATTTAAATTGACGTCGTCGATAAAAAAAAAAGTCGCGAAAGGCGAAATTACTGCATTTAGTCAAGCTGTGGAACTCACAGAATGAAACTAAATGCACTGCATTTTTTCACAATGACCCTAGTCCGCCGCTCGTGCAAAAGGCAGTGAAATTTAACGAGCCTATTTAGTGGTTGCGCTGTGCTGCATAGCACGCTTTTCTGTACCTCTTTTCGTTTTAACTTTCTGAGCGTGTTTTTAATCCAAACAAATCATATCTAATGTTTTTGGAATCAGGAACCGACAAGGAATAAGATGAGATTGTTTTTAAATCGATTTCGGAAATTTTATTTCAATAGTGATTATTTTTTTTCAGAGCTTGTTTTTAATCCGAATATAAACATTATAAGATGTTTGATGGGTTGTTGACAGACCAGCTTTTTTGTCGGTCCGAGGGGGAGCATATCGTCTTTTGTTTCATATTTATTGACCAAGGCCGAAGGCCGCGGTCAATAAATATGAAACAAAAGTCGATATGCCCCCCGAGGACCGACAAAAAAAGCTGGTCTGGCAACAAACCATCAAACATCGTTTTTGTCATCATTTTGGTGGTTCAACATTAAGTGAAAAATCAACACAGGGAGCCATGCTTTGAAACGCGAGTTCTGTTATTATAATGCATGTTCGGGGCCCCAGCACGTTGTTCAAAGCTGGCGTGCGAAAGCAACTTACTGTGTGTGATTTGAGTTTATAATGTTGAGACAAGTATGTCAGGTTTGAGGATGCGAAGTTCTGTAGGTTCCGACTACAGAGTGGTGTGTGAAACCAACAGTAAGCGCCTTTGAGACGATAGTGCCCACATGTTGCATTCGAGCGATGGGATTGTCGTATTTCAAACGAGGTGATTTGCTTGCACAGTCAGCGTTGACCATCTCACAACAGATCTGTTATGTGGATTATCGTGCGACGTTCGAGTCGGGGGCAAGGAATCGCAGGAAGCAAAGATGAGTCTTTTTCCATTGTCACCTTTCTTTCCGGTTGTTGGTGCATATAATATTGTGCGGACAAAATGATGCGACGGCGAGTGTTTTTTGCCTCCAAGATTTTGTGGTGTGGGTATTGTTTTGCTCGTTTCATACCCACACCAAAACCTGAAACACACCCCACCCCACCCTCCCCCTCCCTCACAATCAGTCCATGAACACAAACACTGACACACACAAATTAATGATCAAGTTACCCCCCCCCCCCAACCCTTCACTTGCACACCTGCAACGCAGACGATCAT